>NC_072731.1:183361552-183596781 GCF_026930045.1 Uloborus diversus | reverse complement strand
AGTATACAATTGCATGTATAAGGTTGACACAAAAAACCTCTACTCATCAAAAAAAAAAAAAAAAAAACCCTATAAACACATAAAACAAACTTTTATTATGAAATTTGGTGAAGGCAGTGCCTATTTTCTAATGTAAACCTAATTGAGTAAAAAATTTTGTTTTACCAGAAAATATACTTGTAAAACATAACACTCACAAGTTTTACCTGCAAAATATAAAAATTCTCA
Source organism: Uloborus diversus (assembly GCF_026930045.1). Taxonomy (NCBI): domain Eukaryota; kingdom Metazoa; phylum Arthropoda; class Arachnida; order Araneae; family Uloboridae; genus Uloborus; species Uloborus diversus. The sequence goes on along the minus strand of NC_072731.1, from coordinate 183,596,553 downwards.
TGAGCAATAATCAGCTTTGCTGATTAATCTGCTGACATTTAAAACTAGTGTTAGCACTTAGTTTATTTTTATTTCCTAAATAATGCAAATAAAATGAAACGAGTTGTACAAGTTTAAATGCAACAATAGAACTAAACATACTTCTGGATTTATTTGTACTTAACTTGTCAGCATCGTTTTTGGTTTATCTACAAAAATTTCAATAACATGCTCTATATTCAAGGATTACATTATTCAATTGAAGCACAAAAAAAAAAAAAAAAAAAAAAAAAATTAAAAAACATCAGCGTCTATAATTTCCAAGATTTAACAAATTACCACTAGTTATACTGGTTTACTTTTTTTTTCTTACGAGTACTATATTGACATTAGCTTATTAACGAATTACAGCAGTCTATGTATACCTAGAAATATGGGGGAGGGGTCATTTTGACCCTCTGAGAAGAAATATGTATAGTTTCCTATATAATGTTATATATTTTTAAAAATTAGTGAAAAATAAACATATTTATAATAAATAGAGTTTATTTTATGCATATAGAGAGTTTAATTTTTCACACTTAAGTATTTGAAAAGAGTTTAAAATAACCCGCGCTGTTTCAATTGCATTTCAGAAACTAGCAGCTAATGCTCTTTTTTATGTGCAAAAACATTATGAATGCTTCAAATTCTTGTTGATGTGTTCCCAGAGGCATTTTTGAGTTTCTGCTCTGCTTCAGCATCAGTAAATTAGCAGATCTTTTTATCTCAAAAGGAGCAAAATGATACCTGTTCATGCTTATAGGTGTGACCCTTTAGTTTGGGTTTTAAAAAAATGCAATTTACTTGAAAACTAAATTACTACATAGCACGATTATATAGGAAAAGTCAAGGAAGGATTAAGCTTTTAATGAAAATACTAGGGAGCTGTAAGCAAAAAAAATTAGTATGAAAATGACCCCTTCCTTAATCCTCAGATTAATGCTGCAAAAATTCAACTTCTTTTTCATCGTAAGAATTAAATCAGCTGAATGTTCACTGAATTTTTAATTATGAAGAATAAAATTATGAAATATGTAAAACTTCATTTTAAGAATAAATTAAATAATGCAAATAAAATGAAATGAGTTGTACAAGTTTAAATGCAACAATAGAACTAAACATACTTCTGAATTTATTTGCACTTAACTTGTCAGCATCGTTTTTGGTTTATCTACAAAAATTTCAATAACATGCTTTATATTAATAAAATAAATACAAATCATTTCTAAGCTAAAATATTAAGTGTATGAATGCTTGTAATAATGAGAATAATAAAATTCAAAATATAGAAAATTCTAAATTGATATTTAAATTGGGTAATAATCTAAGAATACATTTTTAGTAAGACATTGAAACAAAATGATCAATGAAAAAAATTTATTTTGAAAATACAAAGAAAAATCAACATTCAAAAAGATCACTTTTTTTTCCTATATTTCTTTCAAGCAGTAATATTATTTACCATAATCTTCATTCCCTAGAAGGAAATAAACTACATTAGTAACAATATTTAATTAAAAACTTACATATAAGATAAATGCTTGTTCTTTGAGCAGAAATGTAGTTTTTATGTAAATATAACATAGCAAAGAAAAAAACATGATTTGGTCTCAATAATGGTAAATACTCAACACTTAACAGTGAAGCAGCTAGAATTGTATTCTTGAGGTGGAAGTAATCCTTGTAAATTAACATCATAGTATTATTAACACTGCTTTATGCCAAGGTTTTTGGGAGTTAATTTTTAACCTCCCCCCTTAGTTTTCACCCTAGACCAATAACAAGCACAAAAAACCATTTAATAAATAACCCATGAGCATCCAGGGTTATTCATTGTGATGAACACAACATTCAGACTCTGTTTCGTAGCATAACATGAGTTTTAAAGGTCTAATAATCATTTATTTGTGGTTTTGCGGAATTTTGTGAAAGAATGAGACCTCTGTGTAATATTCATGCAGTAAAACACAATATAAATCACATAAATTCGTTTTTGAAACTAAATTACTATAGTCAGGGCAGGGGCGGATACAGAAAAATCTTTTGAAGGGGGCACGGGAAATTGAATACCCCCGCCCTCCCGCCTTCAATGTTTCATAACAAAATTTTGACGACTTTATTTTTAAATGTGCATGTTTTTTTTTTTTTTTTTTTTTTTTTTAAGGATTCCTTGAGGTTAAGGAATCTTACTTCTAAGTACATGAATATTATGCGCTAATATACTTTGAATGTAGACGGGTACATCTTTAACATTTCAAGCCATTTAAATACTAAACCCAATATAATTTCACCAAGATGCTAGACAATGAGTGGCTTTACCTAGGAACATTGTCATAATGATTATAACATGAGGGTAAGGTTATTAAATAAACCCATACCTCTCTTGAGTTTTTTTAAAATTAATTTAATCATAACTTCATAACATATATAAGTTTCACTGAAGAATTCAGAAACTATTTCTGTATGAATTTCAAAACAATTGCTGATTTTTTGGGGGTGGCACGTGCCCCCGTTGCCCCCTAAAATCCGCTACTGAGTCAGGGTGGCGACAGAAACTGGAAAAAAAAGTTCCCCGACTTTTCCCTGATTAAGTTCACCAAATTTCCCTGATTTATGTTACCAATGATAATGGTTTCCTTTCATTGCCCTACCTGAAAGCATTGCATCTCTACATAGTATAAAATGAAGTCCCCAAAAAGCGTGTATGGGTTTGAACTTGCAAAACTCGAGAACTACCCGGCCGATTTCGGTGAAATTTTCAGTTTGTTCCTTTAAGTCCTGAAAAGGTTTGCAGACCAGTTCGATAAAAATTCGATGAATAGTACTTTTTTATTCCAATTTAGGCCCAATTTTCTCATAAATTCCCGATGATGGGGGTGAAAAATTACTTGCACATATATTATATATCGTTGGAAAGAGTAGAATTTTCCCCGTTCAACGCAATTTGTTTCAATGATCTAAATTAATTACGACGGAAGTTATTTGCGATTTTAGCTCGAATTTGTTTAGGCTTAGCTGAAATTTAGGCACTACTTTCTTCATTAAATTTATCAATAAAAAGTGAAAGGATTGTCCCACAGTTTTCTTTTTAACACCACTGGAAAGAGCTGCTTTTTGTACTCTAGATCTAACTCGACCTGTGGTCGAAAATTTAACCCTCTATCTCCATTAGAAAAAAAAGTTACACATGAATTAAATGAAGTTCAAAAATCTGTTCTCTATACAAGATTTAACCATTTTATTTTGGTTTCCACGGTAACGCTTTTTGAATCCATTGTTTATTTCCATCTTTCTCATTTTCAATTCTTAAACTTATTTTACTTTGTGTTTCCATGGTTACGCTTTTTAAATTCATCTTTCTCACTTAAATTTCTTAAAAGTATTTTAATATCTGTTATCATTGTTTGGAGGGGAAATTTTGCATGATGGTTTTTTTTTTCTTTTATTTAAGCCTGATTGTTGAATATACGTCACTTGACACAATTTTTATTTTCAAAGTAGACAGGGCAAAGCTGGGCAACGCAGGTAGTATTAAATAAAATGCAGTGCTTAAAACGGTATAAGCTGTTAATTAAAAATATATTTTGAAAAGATGCTCTTTTTTTGGTAAAAATAGTAATATTAAATTGACAGAGAAATATTGCAGGAAATCTAAAACAAATACTTTACTTCTAGAGTTAACATAAGAATTCTAAGAAATTATTAAAACTACTCTTAAAGACATATCTATTCATGATAAAACTAAAAAATTTAAATGGAAATAATCTTGAACTGAATTTTCAAGCAGTATAATTGTTGCTGTAAGAATAACAGGAGATAGGTAAAGTATAAGTAATGTAGTTTTACTTACGTAAATAATACTGCCATGTGCAGGCAGGACCGGATTTGGAAGTGCGGAGGCCCCCAGGGTTCGAAAAGATCATCATATTTTCGAAAATATCCGATACTTTAATATATATCTGAATATTTTGATATATATGTATATATCCGATATTTTTGATCAGCACTTTAATAGTAAATACATCCTGAAGTTACTATTTATTTTTTTATATTATTATTATTATAATTTATAGACATAAAATTACTGTTTCTTATTTATATCTAAACATACATTTCATTTTAAAAGTTACGTACTTTTAAGGTTATTTTCATATGATATTTACAATACATCATCTCTTTAACTCATAGGTACAAATTACAAATTAAATGAATTTAAAAAAAATATTGCCACTGAAATGCTCACTCAAATAAAAAATTGGTAGTAAATGGATACTTGCATTCAGGGCTTTCTGATATATCGATAATAATATTATTTTTGTGCAAGCATTCTTTGTAGAAATACAAAAAAAAAAAAAAAAAAATGTCTGGGAGAAAAAACTTAAAATTTGCTGACCCATGAAAGTTGGAATATTTTGCAAAAATTTTATTCTGGGGGCACCTTTGTTGTGGAGGCCCAGGGGCAGTAGCCCCGCCTGCTTTCCCCCTAAATCCGGTCCTGTGTGCAAGTAAACGGCAGTATCTGCAGAAATTAGTTTTCAAGATATTTAAAGAAATGTGTGGTAGATTCAGTACTAAAGTTGGAATTAGACGTTTTTTTCGCGCCTCTTTTTCAGCAGAAACCAAATAAGCAAGTATGTACTATAAAGATAACGTACAATAGATGACAAAAATGCAAAAACATGAAAAATATGCAACATAGCAGAATAGACATTTATGTAAAACAAATTGAAATCATTCAACAACCAGTCATATTGAGTTATTCTCTAATATCAAGAACTGAGGTTAAAATGAACAAATACAGCATTATTAAGAAATAATAAAAAATATTTACTTATGTACACAACTCGATTTCAAATGATTTCATTAGTTGTCGAGAAAAAATCTTAAGATTACTTTGATAACAAACAACATTTAAATGCAAAAACAATTATTAATTTCAAAATGTATATGGTTTTAAAATAAAAGTTTTAAACTCTGAAAAAAAAAACCCTTTAAGTAATCTGAAGTGACAGCAAATAATACCATGGCAAAAAAAAAAAAAAAATTCATTTTTAGTCAAAATTCAATTTTAGCAATTAAATTAAAAGCGCCTTAAGTGGTAACTTTTAAGATTTTTTCAGCATTAATGTAAAAAACAAAGATTTTTCGTGAAATCGTGATAACAGTATACTAATTACTTCAAGACAATAAGTAAAGGCAAGGGAGCAAGGTCATTAATGACGGCTTCCTCTTTGCCTGTAGGGTTGTTTATTTTAAGTAGCATGGAATGCATGGAAGGAAAATTCAAGCAAGGTAAAATAAACAACTTTACAGACACAGAAGCAATCTTAGGAAGCTTATCCTAAGATTGAATACTTTGACCTTGAGGAAAACCGGATGCACAAATATGCAGCACTGTATAATCGCACCTGATTAATTTAACTTTTTTGAAACAATTAATTGGCGTAAAAATCGTAGGGAATTAAAGTACTTTATTTTTCAAGGAATTTTTTTTTTCATTTGATTAATTTTCTCTGAATTTTTGTTATTTTTTCAAAATTTCCTGGTATTTCCCTGAGTGATTAAGTTCTCTGACTTTTCCCTGATCTGTCACCACCCTGATAGTGTGACAAACGTAACATTTTTGCAACCTTGAATTTGCAACATGAAATTTAGCTCTCATTTTCTCCAAAGTTTAGGTAGATATTATTGTAAAAACAAAATAATGCATTATTTTCATTCCTTAATTTTATTTTTCAAGCAGAAAAACACTCAAATTTCTTATTATGTGACAGAAACGAATATTTCTTCAAAATATGACATGTGACAAAAGTAACCGTGAATAATGTAACTCTGAAGTTATGCTCATCACGGTTACCAGAAGTCCATCTTAGAAATTGACTCATTTACTTTTTTAATTGTTACGAGTCCAAATATTAATTAATAAATAAGCACTGATACTTTGGCTTAAAATTAACACTTTGATCAACAAATTTTCGCCATGGATGAAATAAAATTTTTTTATTGGTTTTATGCAAAATGTATTATTCCCCCCCCCCATGTTTTTAAGTGAAACTTTTCATGCAAGAGCTTTGATTTTTTGATCTCCAATCTTTTTGTGTGACAAAAGTGACGTAGTTTATTTTTAATTGCTGCCAAAAATAATGAAAAGTGATAGTATTTATAAATTTAATTTTGCTAATAAAATTAACAATTTAATTTCAGGAAAAAAGTAAACGTATTTGTGGATTTTGGTCACTTTGAAGGTTTTAAATAATGCAGGTTTTCAAGAATTTCTTTGATTCAAGTCAAGTCATAGTTTAAGATAGAGACGTACCGAGTAGCACTTTGGCCGAGTAGCCGAGTACCGAGTACTCGGCCTTTCATTACTCGGCCGAGTACCGAGTTACCGAGTACTCGGCTTTTCACTACTCGGTTGAGTTACCAAGTACTAATTACGTTTTAAGAAGGACCACCGACACACGTGATGAATTTTGAACTTATTGGAATAGTTGTATAGACCTCCTTGTATGTATAATAGTTTTTAAAACTAAATTCCTGCTGAAATTTAACTAGGCATTATTTAAAAAATTTTGTTTATGTCAAAAATTTTACAAAAAAATTATATTTAAAATTAAAAATACATAAATAAAAGGTATGAATCAAGTTGGAATTAAAACAAATTATACCAATTATAGTTATAGTCTGCCAAACATAAATAATTTTTAAAAGCAAATAAAACAAATGTGCAGGAACACTGCAGACACGTGTTTCTGCGATATAAGGAACGTCTTTTTCAGTGCATAAAATGTGAGCTAAAGAATGTAAAGACATTTGACAAAAGAATCCGACTTTTGTCGGATGCCTTTAAAGCCACGAGCTCACACTTTGTGCATTGAAAAAGGAATTCCTTGTAATGCTATAACACATGTCTGTAATGTGCTTTTAACGTTGTTTTATTTCCTTTTATTTTTTAAGCAAAGGTATTTTTATAATTCTTATAACTAATTTTTGTTTGTAGCAAAAATCCATTTTTAATATAAAAATTCCATGTTTTCTATACTTACTTTTTTTTGCACAATTTTTAATAAATAAGTTTTATTTACTTTGGGGACATTAAAATAGAGATTTATTCCATTGAAGCATTACAAACTTCATTATTCTCAAAATTTAAATTTGACCTTTATAAATGATTGCAGAATATTATATATGTTTGCACTTTTTTATAAATTTTAATATCTGTCTTGGACAATATTCAATTTTTTGCAACTACTCGGTATTGGCCGAGTATCGGATCAAAATTTGGCCGAGTACCGAGTACTCGGCAAATTGGCCGAGTAGGCCGAGTACCGAGTAGTTACCGAGTACTCGGTACGTCTCTAGTTTAAGAGTATCATTCACATTGCTAAGGTTTTGCCTTGAATTTAGTTTGTAACTTTTATTATCAAAATTAACTTTATTGTTACTATTGTTTTTGGCAACAGTTAAAAGGCGGATTTTGAATAATTTTTAGCTTTTTTAATGTTTATAATCTTTTTTTTTCATTAAAATATACAATCATATTGTGCATATGCCTGAATCAGGCACAGAAAGAACAAGAGCTTGACGTGCAAGAAAACATACAGGTGAAAGGACACAGAATGTAAAGAAGAAGAAAAGATAAAAGTTTTGCTTCAATCATGAGTCTGTACAACACTTTTTTTAATCACTCACAAGAGCTTCTTTTTCCAGAAAACTATCAAGAAATGTAATGTTCTTTACAAAAACAAAATCAATTGCAAGGATTGCTTTTTCATGAAGACTACTTCCAGGAACGTTTGGACAACCTGTATTTCTACCTCAGTAATTCCAAAATTATTATTATTATTTAACAAAATAACATTATAAAAGCCTATTTTTTCCTGGGACTACTAAGAAAAGTATGCTTTTTGAAAAAACTTTTTAAAAAATTAAGGCTGTTCCAGTAGAAAACCATGCTAAACTTGACTCTTTGGAAACAGCAACAAAAAAAAAAAAAATCTAATCGCTGGATTGCAATGAAACTTTTTACTATATCAGATAAATGTGTAAAGAATAATGTGCATTAAGTAAATTGGTGCTGAGTTACCTACATTTATCACAAAATGATATTAAGAAGTACTTTTTGTCAAATATGAAATATTTCACTAACACACATTCATGAAAAATCAGCTTAACACAGTGATTCAAGATTTTTTCCCCTGAACCACAGAAACGATGTAGACGCATTGCAATTGAAATATTTTGTAAATATCATTAATTTTTTTTTAATGCTCACGTGTTCTGAAACTTACTCGATTCTGTCCGCTAATCTTATAGTTGCTTAAAGTGCTAATAGATGGCGTCAAAAACTTAAATAAGTTAGGATACGTGAAATTAAGGTCTATTTTAATAATAGCTCGGCTTTTTTTCTGATTTTTATGCTAATAAATGATTCCATATGGACCATAAACTTTCTGTAACAAGTTTCATTCCTTCGTATTCATTATAAAGCAGTCTAGAATTTTTTTCTCTAAAACCAATTGTTCATGATCACGTGGGGATCCCGCCGGACAAACATCGCTATCCGTTAGTTTTGCAGATGAAACTAGATTTTTGCGAAAAATTGAGGCTTTCCGTGCGTGTGCCTGAAGTGATGGCCAGTGGTATCGGATGTTAGTGCTTGTAGCTTGTACTCGAGGCGGCAGTGAGTGTAGTGGAGGACGTCCCCGTGTGTATTTTTCATGTTGTTAGAAATGGGTGGGTGAATAAGGAGGGGAGGGTTGGCCAACAAGTGTTCGCCGAGAAGTGAATCTTTCCTAATTCAGAATGAATATCTTTCTAAATTGACACAACACAGATATATTAAATTTCGCGATATTTTATTTCAACAACGATTTTAACTATTTTTCAAGAAGTAATTAATATTTCCCAATGTTAACGAAGGACAAAGATCATCTGAAAATAGTTCTTATTTAATAAAAAACCTTGCTCAATCCATTTGCGCAGGTGTGACATTTTTGTGCATATATTTGCCCTTTATAACAAAGAGCAAATGTATTATGTATGATAATGTGATATGAACTTTCTAAAAAATTTTGAATTTAAAAAAAAAAAGATTTTTACATATTGTGTGTGTACGCGTAATACGCTCAAATCATTACCTTTTAGACACAAAACTTTTTGTAGAAAGTAGGTACTTCGTATATTATAAAACATTTAATGGTTTTTATATTTGACTGTATCTAAATTTTAAGACAAAGTTTCTGGGAATTAATTGCAAATACAAGCGTAAAAATGTCAAATTTGTGCAAATGGATTAAGTAAATCTGCATTTCAAGAGAATAACAGATTAAGTAAACATTGGATTCATAAGTGTTTATTTAAATTGCACAAGAAGTATTATAGTGTGATCCGACTAACCATCAGCCAATATCTAGGCTAACTTGTAACAAAGGTTTCGATTGGACATTATGAAGGTTACGTACGATATACTTACAGAGACATCTAGAAATTTTCAAGGAAGTCACTTTTCTTACTTGGTGCAAATTGTTATCAGATAAAATGTTGAATTGCATTTTTCTTTTCTAGGTTAAATTTAATTTTACAGGTTCATTTACTGAGATATGCTGATCATCCATGCTTATTTTAAGTGAAGAAAAAAAATGCATTTAATAACTATCCATTTATGCTGTTTTTAAAGGTTGGTCAATTACATGCATTGATCTAAAATTCTCTCAATGCCAGTAATTGACAAAAACTTTAGTAATGAACATATGTTAAATGTTAGTTTTAAAGCTTTTTTCTTTATACCAAAGTAACTACATTTTCATGCTGAAGATATATATGTGTATAGTACAACTTTTATTCAGAAAAAAATATTTTAACCATTAATTGACTAGCTTGGTTAATTACTAATGCTCTATATCAGTGGTTCACAACCTGTGGGTTGCGACCTCCAAGGGAGTCGCGAAGAATTTGTTATAAGGGAACACATTCAAAAACATATCATTGCACAATTTAAAAACTAAAATATGTAGAGAAAAATTGCATCATTTTAGAGAAGCATCAATACTTGAGCGTAGTGGCGAATTTAAGAGAAGGGCGGCTGTATGGGGTTGCAGCAACCACCCGCCTCATCATAACAGGGTATGATGAGGCGGGATCCCTCAGCATTATTACATTTTGGTTTACGGACTTGCATTTCCACAAATTGTCGCGAAAGAGTCTCGAAAAAACCTCCCTATAACATCATCTAAAATTGTCTAAAAGTTCGTTTGGAACTTCAATATCAAATATTTTTTGTGAGAGATTCTTTTAACCCCAAACCCTCATCCTGAAAGATGTCTTGAAATTGCGTTTTCAGGACTTAATTTTCAAATATTCCGAGAAATGCCTAGAACCCTATCCCATTCCCTAAAAATAGCAAAGAAATGGATTTTTAAGTTTTCAATTTTGAAAATATTTCACAGGAGTGTCTTCTGATCCTTTCGCATAATTAAAGACCGTGTAAACATTCATTTCCAAACTTAACTTTAAAAAAAATTCCGGGTGAGGGTCTCCGATCGTTTTGCCTTGCCATCAAAGATAATCTACTATTCTATTTTCGAAACTTAAATTTCCAAAAATTTCCTTCATAGTATCCCCAATCATTCCTCCCCCCCCCCCCCTCCCCAAATAACTAAAACTTGTTTAAAATTTGTTTTCAGAACTTCAATTCTGGAAAAATTCCGGGGGAGAGGCTACCTATCCAAACATTTGTCTAATATTTACGAAGATGATTTAGCATTTTTAGGACCTCCAATTCAAAAACTCACCGGGGAAACGTTATCCGAACCCAGGGGCACATCCAGAATTGTTTTATGGAAAAGGATAGAAGTTACACAAGAAATTTCGATAAGTGAAGAAAGGGTAAGATCATTTAAGTTTCAAACTCCCCCCCCCCTTCCGAAAAAAAGTACAATATATTACCTGCACTTCATAGTTAACATTTAAAATATGAAAAACAAAACAGAAAAAAAATGATATCATTCTTTTTTTCCCTCAATGCACCGGTGGGAATCAAACCCACGACCTCCAGCAAAAGGAAGCGAAGTTTCTACCACAGAGCTGAAAAAGGCCTAATGAGTGAAACATAATTGCTCATTGTGGTCACGTTGCTCAATATCTTACGTGAGTCAAAATCTAAATTCTTTGGGATTGGTAAATAGCAAGTAACGTGATTCTTTGCTGCGTTCGAAATTCATTCGTTCGAATTATTTGCACGCACAAATAAGGGTTTATTTTTATTAATTACTAGTGGTACTCGCACGGCTTTGCCTGTAATAGAAAATTTAAAAGGTCTTTTGGTTCGCCTGTATATTTACAAATAATGTATGGTGAATTTTCTCGCCAATTGGCTTGTGCCCATGTTACGGTTCCACGTTATGATAATTTCGTAATTTACTCGTCCATCTTATGATATTTTTGTTCTTAAAATTAGAATAGAAAACGAACCACATCGAATTTTCGGAAAATCGCTTCGAGGTGCACAGCCCATGCTACAAACTAACTTTGTGTCACATTTTATGAAAATCGGCTGAACGGTCTTGGCGCTATGCGCGTCACAGAGATCGAGACATCCCGACATCCTCCGGACAGAGAGACTTTCAGCTTTATTATTAGTAAAGATTTTACTGTGTTTATTAATATATTTTTAGACGATAAATCTAAATAGATCTAAGTTTAGTGATATTTTTATTTCTTTGCTTTTTTTATTGGCAGTTTCTTTCAGATTGAAGAGTTACAAGTTATTATCATAATTTTTAATAGAGATGCTGTTATCTTTGAAAGATGCTATTATCTTTGAAACAGCAGTCATTGTGTCAGGATTTTTTAAAAATTACTTTATGGAATATGCTTGGAACTTAGACAAAACTATGTGTGCACATTATAATTAACGAAACAGAATCTTTCCTCTTATTTCGGAGTGGGAATGGAAATTTACATTGGCCCTAAGAGCTTTTTAATAAATTTTATAGTTCGAGCAGAGCCGTTCGGGTACAGCTAGTAAAGCAATAAATGAGCACTCAACACAATTCTTCATGTTGCATCGTAAAATGTATAGAGAATCAAAAGTGATAACATTAGACTGTCATATTGATATAGATCTCTTTTCGTAGGAAATTTTTCAGTCAATGAAATAACCTTTATAAGGCAACCAGATACAGATAAGACATAATAGATGAAAATCGTAATCCCTATTCCCACCCCCGTTTTCTTTTTCTAAAAAAAAAAAAAAAAAAGAAGTAGGAGTTCGGGTTTAAATTGAAGGTTTATACATACACCCGATTTTGTGACCATTTTATGTAGGCCACAGAATGGAGACTGTATTTCTCCAGAACATATTAAATACAAAATAAAATACATACTAAATTTCATTTGCTATCTTAATTATCTTTCTGAGTGTAAAGTGAATAAATATGAAAAATAATATGGAAAGTTTATTTACTGAAGATCTGCAATGCAACATGAGATGCTTCCAAGATTTTTAAAACTTTTTTTTAACAATGTGATTTTTTTTTTTTTTTTGGGATATTGGCCATATAGGAGTGTAATTTTTACATCGAAAAATTAGAGAAAAAGCTTAGGTCCGTTATTTCAAAATTTTCCAGGGGAGGGGGAAGGGTTTATGTTCACCACATTTTATAGGGAACCAGCAACAAAACATGAACAAAAAAACTATTTTTTTAAATTTCTAAAATCCAGGGGGTCCCAATTGCCACCCCTCCCTTTCCCCCTGATTTCCCAAATGACGAACCTGAAATAAACTCTGAAACAAAATCCAGGAAGGATAGATCGTTTTATTGATTTTTAAAATATTTTTGGGTGAATACCCCCTTAGATCTCCTTTCTTGTTACATATTTTCCTGCTTTTAAAGTTTTCACCTCTCCAGCCCTTCAGAAGAATGCTTGTAGTCATAGTTAATATAATATTCCATTCTCCTCCAAGTAAAAATGATGACAATCAAATGACTACTCATCATCAAAAAGGGGGGGGAGTTCACTAATCTTGCCAAAACAAAAGAAAAGAAAAAAAAAACAGTATTTAGTTAAAATTTCATCACCTTTGCGAAGCAGAGAAGTGCTTGAACTAAATCCAATAAGTAACTTTGCTAACTTGGTTGTCCGTTTTCTGCTCAAGTCATTGTGGCAAAACAAGGCGCATGTTTTATTTTGATCAACGTTTTGAATACAAGCAAAAAGTGAAAGTTTGTGACAAGATAACAAATTCTTGAACGCTTGAAACACTAAAAAATGGATTGAAGGCAGTGGGGGATTTACTAGGGGAGGGGGGGACCACCCCCTCCATAACCGTCATTTTCTAAAACCAATAATATAGAATTGAAGGAATTACTAGCTTTCGCTATTAATTTCAATCAAGTACATTCCACAAATTTGCTTTAAATTAAGTTTAGACAGTATAGTCGAGGATGGACAGCATTACCCACTTTTTAATTTGAACCGAAGCTCGCCCCTCCCCCCTTTTTTGAACTTTAATAATTTTTATATTTTATATGTATCTTCCAATCTTTCTCTCCTATGGACTACACTACATATACTGGTATGATGATACATTTTGCTATTACTTAGAACAGTGGTTTCTAACCCTCAGGGTTTTCAATCACCACCCCCCTTGAAAAGAATGTAAATCCGCCCCTTGAATCGAAGGTAGCACAACAATACTAGTAGTATATACTGCATAGTACTATTAGAGTGTAGTGCTTTATTATTAGTGCATACTGTATGTATCGTACTGGCTTTTTTCATGTCTCTTTCTCCCATTAATAATTGATTTTGCGCATCGTAACAGTATTTGTTGAATACTGCTGTTTTTTTAAAAGTACGATAAAAATTCAGCCGTTTATGTAAGAAACGGTAATATATTGTTAAGAAATGGTCTGAAACAGTTTGAGGGGTGTTTAAAAATGTCTAAAATAATCGAGTATGTTAATAAAAAAATCGTATATTGTTCGTTTTCCACGAGAAGGCACTTGACTCCTCCTTCGTCACTTGGTATCTGATGATTCTATTTCGCTGTTTTCGACAGAAGGTTTATTTGGATCATAGCATTTTGTTGTAAACGCAGCAGTTTTTAAAATGTAAGAACAATGATAAGCAAGGATTGCTTATCAATCACCCCTGCGTAAAATGGAACTCTGCGTTCGAAGAGGCTGGGTTAAGTAACTTCTCGTCAAAAACAGACAATACATACCCTTTTCTACAATGCGAAATTTTGATTTATCCACGAGGGGTTTTGGAACGCCTCGCTTGCGTAAGTCCTGACTCGACTGCATATCCGAATACGTGCAATTTTACGGGGGAAATTTTTTGAATTAAAAAGCAATATGCACCCGTCAAATAAAAATATTCAGTGAATGTATGACTGACACATGCATAAAAGTATGTTTAAAAAATAATTCCAAAGAAAATAAACTGTATGAAGAACATCAAGCAAACAGCGTTGTGACCTGTTCAGAAAAAAAATGGTCGCACATCAATAAGTTCTCGATTTAAACAAGCATCCTTTGAACTCCGCTCATAACCCCCCCCCCCTTAAAAACAGTTCTGGTAGTTTTCGGGAATTGTGGCATTACTTCCATTTACTCACATGTGTTGGCAACGATATGGTTGATAGCAAGCGTCGAGCACAATTTGTATTTAATTCGCTAACTAAGTTACGAAAAAATATGTTTTTTTTTGGGGGTCAGAAATGTTGTTTTTTCCTCTTTTAAATAAGAATGTAACTGCGCCCCCCCACCTCCTTCAAAGCTTGGTTTTTTATTCAATGAAAAAAAAAATTGATTTTCTGCATTGTTAATATTAATAAACTATATCGTTTTTGTTGTGTCAATAGAAGGCCTCCGGATCAGGCTGTGCCTGGGGCCTCACAATCCCATGATTCACCACTGCCTACATACACACACGTCTACACACAAACAAGTCCTTACACACACGTAACCGGCCAGGAGGAGGGGCAGGCTTGGGAGGACATGAGCTGTTTCTAGAAACAACAGCTTCTAATGAGTAGGGTCCTGTTGCAACTCGTGATTGAGAAAAACAAATTCGAATTCAAAGTGTCAAAATTCAAATTAGATACATAATATATGCATATATATATATATTAATATCCTTTTTTTTTAGTTAATAGGGGTACCGTGGTACTTCTGGTTACCCCCCTGTGCACGCCAATGGAAACATGACCACTGCTAATGTTGTTCCACAGCACCATGACATCATCCCCATGGGCACCCTGTTCCTGCCACCAAGGATGGTTCTAGGGCCAGCTATACCGGATCCCTTTTCGGGGCAGCATAATGGTCTGAATATGACATTTTTATTAGGGGGAAAACAGAAAATCATTTTTCACACACAATTCTTTTTCTTGCTTGGGAGAAAGGAAAATATGAGTGTTATTAAGTGTAACACAATTTTTTTGACTGTTGCAACATAGCCAAATTGATAAAATCTGCGTCCCACTTTCCTTGTGCTCCTTCCTTTATTAGATAAAAATAGATGTTTTATAACCACCTTGCAGTTCTTGACGAGATATCTCATCCATTTAATATGTAATTCTGGGACTGGCCAACCGCAAGGGTATTAAAAATATGAAAAAATAGGTGTGCGCATTATACATACGCATGTTAGAAGTAATACAGCTTTAAATGCGTAATTTTTTGGACACTTTCCAAAACCCATAACAATACATGGTAAACATATTTTTTTGTAACATATAAACATATTTAAGAGTACATTCGTTAAAGGTTTTAGACAATTATGTAGAGTCTGTAACAAGACTTTTTTTTGGCATAACTTTTTAATTTACTGTTTGATTAGCACATTATTTTATTTTGAGTTTATCCTACTAACACACCATCTCAAATTAAAATAATTCGCAAATCAAATAGTAGCCTGAAAATGTTGGGTTTAAAATCCAAAATGTGTTTTCAGAGGACAGCCCTTCTTAATGTCATCAAAATTTGCTTAATGATATTTTTTGTATTTCTTTTTCGAAATTTTTGCGATGCAGGGCCCAAGGGCCCCGAAATCCATTCCATTCCCAAACATTACTACCAAAGATAGTATCACAGGGTGGCGACAGGAACTGTGAAAAAAAGTTCCCTGACTTTTCCCTGAATTCGTTCATCAAATTTCCCTGATTTATGTTACCAATGATAATGGTTTCCTTTCTTTGCTCTATTTGAAATCCATTGTATATTTATAAAATGCAGTATTTTAAACGTTTTAAGTTGTGTAAAGTTGTTGAACTAAAGATATATTTTAAAAAGATGTTACTTTTTAAAATAAAATGGTAAAAAAAAAAACATATCAAGTATTTTTTTGGAAAAAAAAACCCCTACAAAACAGTACATTAAATTTTTCTACACGGAAAGATTATAGAAAATAAAAAAATAAAAAAAAATACTTTACTTCCAGAAACCACTTAGCATAAGAATTTTAAGAAACTATTAAAATCACTCTTAAAAACTAAAGTAATTGAAATGATTTTGAACTAAATTTTCAAACGGTATAATAATTGTTGCAAGAATAACAAGTAATAGTGAAAGAATAGAAGTAATATAGTTATTCTTATGTAACTAATTGACATATTTATGCAAAACAGATGAAACCATTTGACATCCATTCATAGGGAGTTTTTCTCTAATCAAGAACACAGGTTTTAATGAATGAATACAGCATCTTAACAATAAAAAAATAAAGATATTTACTTAAGTACACAAGTTAACTCTATTTCAAATGATTTCAGTATGTAACGAAAAAAAAGCTTAGATTACTTTTGTAACAAACAACTTTGAAAAGCAAGAAAAAAAACAGAAAAAAAAAAAGAAATTAGTTAATTTTAAAATATATAAAAGAAGAATACAACTTGGTTATAAATAAAAGAATCACTTAAGTCTGAAGACAAGAAAACCTTTATAATCTGCAGCAACAACAAATAGTATAGTGACAAAAAACAAAGTTTTTTTGTTTGAAAGTTAAATTTTAGCAATTAAATTAAAAACGCAAAGAAGTAATAACTTTTAAGCTTTTATCAGTATTAATTCAAAAACCAACGATTTCTTCTTGAAATCGTGATTACAGTACACTAATCACTTTGAGACAATGGAATTAAGGCAAAGGAGCTAAGGCATTAACACTCCGTCGGGCGCAACTGATCTATTAGGCACAAATCGAATTCTTTAGTTAGCCACGCCTCCTCAATAGCTCATGAAAAAAGGTATATTCATTTTCTCAAACTTATGTTACATTCGAAAACCATGAAAAACTGTTTTATTTCTCTTCTTTGGTGTTTGTAGTTGACAATTTTTTCGTAAGAAAATGTAAACATGTGTAGAAAAGATCAGTAGATCACATTGTGCTTCCCAGGCTCAATGCGCCCGATCGTGATTCTACAACATATTGCGCCCGACGGAGTGTGATTGAAGGCTTCCTGTTTGCCTGTATGGTTGTTTTTTTTTACGTAGCATTGAAAGCGTGCAAGGAAATTTCAAGCTAGGTAAAATAAATAACCTAACATACACAGAAGCAATTTTAGGAAGTTCATCTTGTGGTTAATAAGTAAGATTCAATACTTTGACGTTGATGAAAAAAGATGCACAAATATGCGGCAGTGTATAATCGCACCTCATTAATTTTATTTTATTTACTTTTTTTTTTTGGCACAGATAATTGGCGGAAAATGCGTAGGGAATTAGAGTACTTAATTTTGTAAAGCAAAAAAAAATTTTTTTCTTCATAAAATCAATTTTCCCTGATTTTTTGTTATTTTTTCGAAATTGCCTGACTTTTCCCTGATCTCCCTGATCTGTCGCCACCCTGTATCATTTAGCGTCTTTAGAGAGGCCCCTAATCCCACCCCCTCAATTTGAAATTGACTTCAATTTAAAAAAATAGTTCATGAGGGCACACTGAACACCCGCCCGCTCTTTGTCCCACTGTTATAAAACAATGCGTAAAATACCATTTTCTAAAAAAACTCTGGAGGAGAACTGCCTGGCTTATGTAACTTTTTACGGCGATAGGGCATGTACCCATCAATCGTCGAAGTGAGATGGACAAAAGTCGATAGTTGCATTTTTCAGATATTATTATCAAAAAATATTTGAAAGATCCGCCAAAGTTTCCCCGTTTTGTTAACGTCACCAAAGATAGCATAAAATTGCACTTTTAGAAATATCCAATAATCTTTAGATATAAGAAAGGTCTTGGGAGCCCCAAAACCTTTCCTTCCCGAAAATAGCCTAAAATGGATTTTAGTTCCGAAAAATATTTCGGTTCGGAATATTTTTACGTTTTCCCTATCGTTTTCAAATATAACCAAAAATGAGTTTTTGAAACAATTGTGCTGAGAAATTACCGGAGGAAAGCCGCCAGATCCCCTATCGTCACCAAAGACAGCCTAAAATTGCGTTTTAAACTTCAATTTCGAAAACTTTCGATAGGAGATGATTGAATCTCCCTCCCCCTAGCATCGTCAACAAAGATGACCCAAAACTACTTGTTTAAAACTTCAGTTTCCGAAAACTTTTGGGAAGAGCGCCGATCTTTCCTAAGCTACGGTCACAAAAAATAGCTTCGGATTAATTTCAATTTCGAAAGAATTTTAGGCATAGGCGGATTTAGGACCGAGTTCCTGGGGGGGGCAGGATTTTTTTTTTTTTTTTTTGAGCGACATTTTTATAACCCCCACCCCCATGTTTTTGTCTGTTGTCTGTGATGCATGTCCATGCTTTACTTTTTGTGTGTTGTTTTCATTAATGTGTGTTTAATGCTGCCCTTTTTGTATTGACCTTAAGAGAGGGGGCTGGTATTAGGAGAGTGACACAGGGCTTCCTTTTAAGTAGGAAATTGAATATCTCGATTTTAGGGGTCCCGGGGGTTTCTCCCTCGGAGGAAATTTGGTAAAATGGACATAAAATTCTGCATTTTGAAGCCTTATTAAGATTAATGGGACAGACATAGAAATTGATAACTAGATTATACAGTTGTACAGTATTGTTCAAACTTTCTAAGAAACAGCCATTTTAAGTTTGAAAGAAAAATAAACTATAGATTTCTCATTACAACAACCTTTTTTTAATTATAAGTAGTGCAGAAAAAGAAAAGGAATAGAGGTAGTGTATCATTTTTTTTTCAGGCTAAACAGATTAACAATATATGCAATAGAAGTAAGATAAAAGCAATCAATACAAAAGAATTTCCAAAATACTGAATTCAAGATTGAATATATAGCAAGATATGAAACATGTGAGTCACAAAAATTTATTTCGAAAAATATGTTACAAATGTGAGAACCATGATTTTTATTTTTAATGCAGGATGTGGCAAGGACCTGACTTTGACAAATTTTGACATTCCTCTCCCTCTACCATTTGTTAGAAATTTTAAAATTCAAGGTTTGTAGCCATACGTTTCCAAATATTCAAACACTTGAAAATGAAATTTGTTTTTTCAACCAACTTCCATTTTTTAAGGAACGAATCATGCAATTTTTTTTTTGGGGGGGGGGGGGGAATAAGGGACCCACTTCAAAGCATGGGCTCTAAGCAATAGCTTGTTTATCTTATAGGCAAATTCAGCCCTGTGTGTAATTCACTCTTACCTGCAGATTTTTGCTTGATTTTTTTTTTGTAATTTTTACAAAAATTCGTCGGTTTTTACGATCAAAGGATTTTTACGATTTTACCAATCTTTGTTAGGTTTTTATAGATTTTTATAAAATTTTAGCAAATTTTTCCAAAATTTTTGATGACACAATTATTTAGATTTCAATAATGACAAGGACTGACTCACTTAGATTTAGATGATTATGACTTACCTTACTTTTTAAACAATATTTATAAAGTAAGTAAAATTGTACTCTCCCTCTAAGTAAAAAGATTCAATTAATCAGAATTCTCAGATAACTGAAATTTATTCGGTTTGGGATAGAATTAAATTTCTCTCTTTCTCTCTCAAAAAAAAAAAAAAAAAGGAAAACAAAAAAAAAAAAAAAAAAAACTCTTGTTTTAGAATCTCTCAAAAAGTCAATTAATCTACTAAGAACATAAATATTATGCACAAATATATTTTAATTGTGGACACAAATCATAACGAGTAGATCGTTCTGTTAGCGCGAATGGGGGGGGGGAGTTTTCCTCCCTTCGTTTTAGGTTCTAATTTGTTAAAATAATCGTCAATTATTATAAGTGTTGCAGCTTAAAGGACAGCTTGTTTAGCCTACATTTTCATACACTTGCCCAAATGGTTATCAGTCCAAAATACTGAATTTAGACACATTTTCAGCACCCCAGGACAGCTGCGCTATTTGTATTTAATGTTCGTTTTTTTTTCTTTTTTTTTTCTTTTCTCCCATCAGAAAAGTACATTCGCTATTCTCTATATTTTCATTAAAAAATTCAAAAAAGAAAAAAAGTAATGATTTTTTTTGTTTTAAGATTTTGGAAGATGTGTTGTTACTATATAAAGTCCTCTCAAAACTGGGGGGCCCCTATTCCCCCCCCCTCCCACTATAAACACACCCATGCTCTTCTGAACTATTCAAAAAAGAAAAAAAAATGATTTTTTTTTCATTTTTGGAAGATATGTTGTTACTATATAAAGTTCTCCCAAAACTGGGGGGGCATTGCCCCCCTCTGCCCTCCCATAAATCCGCCCATGATTTTAGGAGAGAACTCCAACATTACTTTTCCCCTGAAGTCTCGAAAAAGTTCCTAAAATTGCAATATTTGAGGTCAATTTCAAAAATTTCTTCATGCACTTTGAATATACCTGATTCTTTTCTCCTTGCAACCAAACACAATCAAAGATTACTAAAACTATTTTTCGTACACCAATTTCGATAATTTTCTGGGCGCAATCACCCTCTCCTGATTACCCTCCTCCGTCCTTTCTCTGATGTCACTGAAGACAGACTATTAAATGCATTTTTACGACAGGAAATTTTTGGTATCTATTACTTTCTTCAAAGATATAAATTGTATTTAAGGAGTTTCTTACTACAAAACTTTTCTTCCTTTTTATAAGTTCATCATTTTTGTTTTTTTTTTTCTTTTTTAAATTAGAACTTGATAAAGAAATTTGAAGAAATATGTATATGGACGTCAAAGCTTAGTCAAAATATGCAAATTACTCTTGAGAGGCGGCACATCAGATCTTTGCACACGGGCGGCCGACACCCTAGGATCGGCCCTGCAGTTTATAATATTTTTTTATTGAAAGACTTGATGAAATTATGAAAGAACCGAAGAATCTTCCTTTTGAACGTCATAGTTGGAGATGTTTGCTTTCTTTTTTTGTAACCAGTTTAGCTTTTTACTTTTTGTAGAATGGCTTTACTGGCTTTTTATATCTAAATTTGGTTATCAACATTAATTAGGCATATTCAATACATTTAATGTGAATGTCATATTAGATTGCTAAGTTGTTTCACACAATAATTCTTTAAATATGTGATCAAAACACAATTTTTGGGCAAAAATTTATTGTTTTGTATATGGTTGATTATACAATGTGTATTCCGAAAGTAATGCAATGGTTTTTTCCAGGCTGCTTTTGTTGGTAGGAGTATAATAGAACTACTTGGTTTAGGTGAGGTTATGTTAACCTCTGCGCATCGACCGTGTCATGGGAAAATAGTACGCGATTAAATTTTGTTGCTTAACCAACAAAATCTCTTGAGGAGACTAACAAAATGATTCGTGAAGCTTACGGGGACTCTTCTCTGTCCTATTCACAAGTTTTGAGGTGGTTAAAGACCTCTAAAGAGGGCCGGGAAGAGGTTCAAGATGAACAATGCTCTGGACGGCCCTCAACCAGCGAAACTGACAACAATTTGGCTCGTGTTCCTCAATTGTTGGACTTTTACCCTTGATTGACTATCAAGATGGTCGCAATTGAACTGAACATGTTGTCTACTACTGTGCTTCGCATTACTCAAGATTTAGCGATGAGAAAAGTGTGAAGCAAGTTCATGACGAAGCATCTTGCCATAACGCTCTGCCAATCAGCGAGTTCCTGGCTAAACACCAGGTGAAAACGCTGACCTAGCCCCCTTTACTCCTGAAGTTGCCCCGGCACTTTTTTTTTGTTCCCTCGGATTAAGGCAGGCCTGAAATTAACCCATTTTTCATCCCTAGAAGAGATCCAATCAGCCGTGAAGAAGACCTTAGGGGAGGTCCCCCAAAAATGCCTTTCAGGGCACTTACCAGTCATGGCAGAGAAGATAGAAGAAATGTGCGGAAGCCCAAGGACATTACTTTGAAGAATTTTAAAGAAGTGTTTTTGTGCAAATCTATTTGTCAATAAATTACTTCAAAAAAAAAATAACTGTATTACTTTCGAAATAGACCCTATATATATATATATATATATATATACAGCGAAACTTCCCTTAACGGACACTCCCGAATAACGGACACCTCTAATTAACGGACATTTTTGCAAGTCCCAGTCCCTCAATATAGGCCATTCCATGTAATTCACTCTGAGTAATGGACACTCCGAATAACGGACAGTTATTTCACAAAAAAATTCCCTTGCGATCGTAGCACTTTCTGTTTTTTTCTTTTCACAGAATATCTTAGTAACAGCTTGCCTTACAATGCTTTTCATCCTCCACAACTGATATTTCCCCCCCCCCTTATCACTGTTTCTTGGAATTAAAAGGGTGATAATGGGCAGAGGCAGCGATTGGGGCTTAAAAGTTGGGGGCAGAAAAAAATAAAACAAACAACTAAAAGATATGGTATTTTTTGGGGGCAGCAAAAAATGAAAAAAAAAAAAGTCATAATTTTATTACGCCTAGTTTTGAGAGTATTGAAGCAGATAAGTGAAAACTAATGTCAGTCTAACAATTAACGTACGTTTTTTCTTGAGATTTTAATGAATTTTATACACAATAACTATTCAAAAGTTGAGATGAAAATGAGGAAACTGGGTGCTTTTTCTAACTGGGGCTCTCGGGAGATGCAAATGAGCAGACCGGCGCCGGTAGTAGTCGACTTTGGTGCCATGGTTTCGTTGGGTTGTTTAAGCTATTTCTGGGAACATGAATTGTTTTGCTGATGACGTCAAAGTTATGGGGACTGTAGAAAATGAAGAACAAGCAAACCAGCTGCAAGAGGATCTAGATCATATTACGGAGTGGGCCGATAAATGGGGTATGGCTGTTAATGTTGGGAAATGTTGGTAATGAGCAAAGGAGTAGACAGTTTTAAGAGGGCCATTGATCTTCACTGGGGATTGTAAATTGACTAGGACCAGTCTAGCTGGGCCCAGAGCCTGTTGCTGGTCGTCACTTTTGTATTTTGTATTTTAATTTTAAGACATGAAAAAGATTTGCCCATATTCAAGGTCATATTGCCAACTGTCAATCATGCAATAGTGATACACAAGATAAAATAAATTATCCATAAAAAGTGGGGGGGGGGGAAGGGGGGGTTGCTGTGCCAAATCGCCGCCATTGGTAATGGGATATTCATACCCTGAGATGAATTGAGAGGCAAGCGAACCTGCCTTTCATGTAGCAATCGTAGCTTTGCAATTGCAAACTTTCCTAAAGGCATGTTGATTTAGTTGATTTTTTTGTGTGACAATATTATTTGAGTTTTAAAATGGCAACTAAAAGAAAGAGACTGACATTGAAAGAAAAAATTAATGTTTTGGATGTTGCCGAAAAAGAAAAAATAAGTGTGCGTTGTCTTGCCAATTGTTTTCAAGTTGGGAAAACTCAAATCAGCGAAATTTTAAAAGATAAAGACGAAATTAGAAAACTGTGGATTGTAAGTTCGAATGAAAATTTAAAAAATGTAAAGTTTCGCAAAACAGAAACCAGTGAAATCGACGAGGTTGTCATGAAATGGTTCAGTGCTGCTCGTGCAAAGAAGGTCCCAATAAGTAGGGTATTACTAAAGAGAAAGCCAGAGAAGTCGGGAAAGCTTTGAGAACAAACTCTTTTAAGGCATCAAATGGATGGCTTGAAAAATTCCGAACACGGCACAACATTTCTTTTAAATCCATTTGTGGCGAAAAACAAATTAATTACACTTGACGTAAAATGTAGTAAACCTTTCGCAATTGTTTCGATTGTGTTCTACAAAGGGAACAACAGCCCCTCTTGAAAAAGGTAAATTAAGTAGTTCCTCCTAATAGCGGACAAAACTTCTGGTCCCTTGACTGTCCGCTATTCGGAGGTTTCACTGTACATAGTAGAATACATACAGAAAAGTATTTTAGTTGAATAAATTTTTGAAAGTAATACCCGGGTAAATACCCATTTTGGGTATTTACCTGGGTATATACCTTGGGTATTTACCTCTAAAAATAAATACCCGGGTATTTTACATCACTAATCTTATGTAAAGTTATCATTTATAGATAAGCTGACATAAATTCTTGTGCACATCCATAGGCAAGGACCTCGCCAGGACTTTGTTTGGGAGGGGGGGGCATAAAGTTTCAATAAAAAGAAGAAAAAGTCCCCTGTTGCTATGATTTTCGAAGCATATTGTGCATTGCCATTGGTAGATATACAGGGTGTTCTGTCTTAACCTGCAAGACCTTTTTTTTTTGCAATCGTTAGTCCTAGATGTACGCTTTCAATTGCAAAAATGTTCAGGGCAGTTCTCAAAAGGTGGGAACAAAAAAGTTAACTTTGAGCAATTTCAAAGATTTTCAAATTTGACATCAATTTTGCTTTTATTCTATAGTATGCATACCTAGAACACAATATATGAACATGAAAAGACAGCAGGTATTTGTAAAAATTGTTAATTAGCAAATTAAATCAGCAGTCTGTAGGTAACAGATTTTGGACATTGTTGTCCTGTAGGTAACGGATTTTGGACATCATTATGTAAGTTTCAATTTTTGACAATTGTTAATCTGATTTTTAACTTTTCCAATGAAAATTTTATTTACTACTTGAATTTTGCAATTTAATAACAAAGAGGATATTAATGAAGTACTTGAATAGCTATACATACTGCTCTTTACATATAATACAGTTTCGGAATGATTTTGAAGAAGTTGATGAAAGGTTAAAAAAAAGCTTCAAATTAAAAATAATACAAATGTAAAAAGTGACATCAGTTTTAATAAAGATTATTTTTCTAATTTCAAAGAATTAAAACGATGTCTTAAAAAAATTATTGAAAAAAGAAATTGGTATTTCTATTGGCATGTCAAATTCAGCCATTTTATCATTTTATGTTAATATGACTGAAAAATTATTCTTTACACTCGCTCTTCTAAGAGCACCTCGTAATACTTATTTTATTAATGAAATGCTGCAGTTAAAGTTGATAACATTGGAAGATAGTTGGTTTAGCGTTGAAATTCATAGTGGAATAACGTTAGAAAAAGTAGGTTGAGCGTTGTTTTTTACATCGAAATTGCGTTTGAAAATTGTTAGTTTACTGTTGTGTTTTACATTGGAACAACATTAGAAAATGTTGGTTAAGCGTTGCTTTTTACATCGAAATTACGTTTTTAAATGGTTAGTTTACTGTTGTATTTTACATTGGAATCACATTGTTTGAACGTTGTATTTTACATCGAAATTACGTTTGTAAAGGGTTAGTTTACAGTTGTATTTTACATTAGAATAACGTTTGAAACTAACCAATAACCAACCGTTGGATAACGATTTTCCGACGTACCGTTTTAAGGTACGTTCCGACGTAAGATGCCGACGCTGGTCCAATGTAATAGGATAACGTTGGGCCAATGTTCGTGTGCTAGCTGGGTAATAACAAAGAGCAGTGGCGGCGCTAGGCGTCGGCGACGTCGGCGACTGCCGACGGCCTCGCGCCGATAGGGCCTCGCAAAATTCTTAGAATCAAATTCTCAAAAGTTTTAAGAAATTTCCATGTTTTCAATTGAAACTCTTATTAAATGCAACAGACACAAAAGAAATCAAAATAGTGCGTGCAGCGGAGACTGCACAGAGCCAGCCTTAGCAAATGCGGGGCCCAATTCTGTCGGGACCTGAAGTTAAAATGTTCAGTAGCTACAGCTTATTGATCAGCTAACTCTATTCCCCCTACCCCCGTCCTATTTCTTTTCTTTTTCTCTCGTTTCCTAAATTCGTCTAAAAATAAGAAAATATTCAAAATGCTGCTCCTCCGAACACACACCCCTCCATACATACAAACACCGAAAGCATTATGGAGCATTTGAAATTTCGTTTCCAGATCGAAAATCGCTTAAAATTGTGTTTTTGTAGCTTGAATTTCAAAAATTACCGAGACTAATATTACAAAATATGACCTTACAATCGCATTATTAAGGCTTGAATTTCAGTAAATATTCGGGCAAGGGTCCCGATACCGCCTTTCTTTTATATCATTAGCAATTAGGTTTTTTAAACTACATTAACAAAAAGTTTAAGTGGACTGACTCATGAATATAAAATATTGCTAAAGTTTTTAGGACCATAATTTTCAAAATTTTTCGAGGGAAGAGCTCCCTTCCTTCCCGTAAAATCTTCAAAGTTTGTCTAAAATTCTGTTTTTGAAACTTCAATTTCAAGAATTAGCAGGGGATTGATTTTGACCTATTTTTTTTAAACAAAAGAATCGATCTGGGACAGTCTCTGACCCTAATGTCAATAAATATGGCCTATAATTTCGTTTTTAAGGCTACAATTTCTAGAAATTTTCACCGAGACCTCTGTAAATTTTTCCCCCTAACATTAGCAAAGAAAGTCTAAAATGGCGTTTTTAACTTCAAATTTTAAAATTTTTCCGGGGGAGGACCCCCGGACCCCCCTTTCTATCAGGTCCTTTTTTCCCTTCAATGTCCCGCTCCCTCCCCCCACCACCAAAAAAAAAACTTTTTTGAGTGCGCTACTATTCAAGAAATGCTTTTGTCCTAGCAATTAAGTGAATTGGGAACTCTAAGTGCCAATAGTTAGATCAAAAATTAATTTCATAAATTCAATGATTTGTTTGAAAATATTTTATGATTAAAAGGGCCTCGCAAAACTGCATCGCCGACGTCTATTTTTGTTCTCGCGCCGCCACTGACAAAGAGGATATTAATGAAGTACTTAAATTGCTATACATACTGCTCTTTACATATAATACAGTTTTGGAATGATTTTGAAGAAGTTGATGAAAAGTTTAAAAAAAGCTTCAAATTAAAAATAATACAAATGTAAAAAGTGACATCAGTTTTAATAAAGATTATTTTTTCTAATGTCAAAGAATTAAAACAATGTCTTAAAAAAAATTATTGAAAAAAGAAATTCGTATTTCTATTTGGAGATCGTTAAATTATGTTTCCAAAAGAAGAGAAAAAAAAAATTCTAAAATAATAAAAGCGGGGGGGGGGGGGGGGGGGGGGGGGGGGGAATGCTAGCACAGGTGATAAAGTCGCCAAAACTGGTGCAGCTGATGATAAACTATATTTGTCAAACTGGAATTCCCCCCTGGTAACCTTTAGCTTATTGTATACTGTGTTGTCGCCAACGCAGGTTTGCTTGGCGATTTTAGTGCAAAATGGCTTTTGTTACGATCATAACCAGCCATGCTTCTACTGTAATTTATGTATTGTTCAATGTGTAACGTATTATTTATGCAAAATACCAATGGATTAAAGAAGATAACATTATAATAACCTTTTTTATTGAGGTTAGAAGACAGTGGATCATCAAAAATTATGAATAAACGGCCAGAATTATCGGCGTCAAGATAGTAACGCCATTTGAACATGTCACACATATGTTTAAGAAAAATTATTTTTCTTCTAAGATACTGCATAGAAGCTTATGAAAACACTTTTAAGCAATTAAAAATTGATTCTGAGGATCGAAAAATACCTTTAAAACATATAAATCATATATTTAGTTCTCAAATAATAGCATTGTCAAGATCGTAACTTTTGGACATACATCAAACTTCCAACTTCCATTTTTTCTAAAATTGTTTACAACATAAGTAATCTGTCTTTAAATTTTTAATTTGTTGAAAATATTATCAAAAAAAAATATTCAGTTTGAGATTCATGGCCTTAATTTTTTTTTTGAAACGTATGGAAGTAATTAAAAAAAAATTTTTTTATGGTACATTTGCTCAGTTAACGTTTTGGTACGTCCAAAATTGTGCCTTTTAGCAAAGAAAATATTTTTTAAGGGCATTTGAAGAGCATATTTTCCATAATTTATTTCAATTCTTGTCTCTATACAGTATTATAATTTAACTCAAAATTTTTTGAGTTTATTAAAATGAAAGTTATTTGGTGTTGAAGCTTCAAAGTTGAGGTCTGTGTTTGCTCCCACCTTTTGAGAACTGCCCTTCAAAATCAGATGCAGGGTCAAGATATTGAATGTCTGAAGTGAAAGTAATATAGCAGTTAACAAGTGTTTAAATTATATGTGCTCATAGAGTTTTCTCATTGTTAGAGGTTTTGTAGTGTGAATAAAATATAACAACGTATATAAAGTACAAATTCAAAACGGAATTCAAAATTTTGAATTTGTACTTTATATACGTTGTTATATTTTATTCACTATGCAGTACAAAGTTTTCGACTACTTTTTATGTTTTGTAGTGTGTTTTTGCATATTATGGCATAGCATTTGCATTTATTTTTGAATAGCAATGAAAAATACAAATACAATCGACTACCTCTACAACGCGATCTAACTTACGCAAAAGTCTATAACGCAAGTTTTTCAGGAGCAATGAATTTTAGAAATAAAGCGAATTTCTCACTCTCAACATGAAACTATTTCGAAAGGAATCGTGATGATAAATTTCCGCTTTGTTATTAACTACCAAACATTGACTTCGTGAATCTACTTTCATCCTTTCAGCATCACCGACTGTGTGCACTATAAACATAGCTTGATTAGTGTGTATATATCACCACTCCTCATTTTACATCAGTGTTTGCGCTCAACTATCCGTAACTTGAGTCCCAGGGACCCATTAATGAAACAGATTTGGGTTCTTTGGTGGAAAAAACGAGTCCCTTAAATTTTAAACAGAAAATCTTACCATATAAATGAATAATATAAAAAGGTTAATACTTGGGAAAAAAACTATCCACATAGTGATTTAAAAAAGTTATGAAATAAACTAAATTGGTTTTATTTTTTATGATTATCATTGTAAAATTATTTTCAAATAATACACTTGCAAGACTTAGTTACAATGAGATAATCACACTCAAAATTTACTTTAAAAAAAATTAAAGTTTAATTTTACCATCAAATACTAAACAAGTCCTCTGATTGATCAAGCAGTAAGCACTTCCTTTACCTTTATTTTCCTGGAATTTTTTCTAGATGAAAATACCAAAAAGCCCCCTCCCACCTATCCAGCATGAACTATCATCAAGTATCATTGGGAATTACACAGAAATAGAAGAAAAAAAATCGCAAGCGAATGAACCCAACGCAAAAATCGCGATCGCAAAAACCGAACCATTCTCTCACATGAGTGTGAAAACTGCTCATCTTAAATCAGTACATTTGACTTAATTTTGACTCTATCAAAATATCTGCTTTGGCTTCCGTGCTATTTTTAAAATCGCGCCATTTTCAAAATGGAGCGGTCGATTAATACCTGACTTTTGCAAGTCCAAATAAAAAAACCCATCAGAAAGAGATGAATTACTAGAAAGAGGACAAGCTTAAAGTGCTTTTGTATAAAGTTCAAGTATTCATAAGCAATTTAAGAAGAAAAATGTGTGAAGTTCAGAACTTTGTGTTCAGCGCGATCGGGAAAATGTTCGCCATTTTTTTTCTCCTATCCTGTTATTGGGGATGCATGATTTTCAAAAAATAATTCTGGTTACATGAGTGCCAAATAGATATATGCATTTACTGTACAGTTGTCTTGTATTAATCCTGAAGGTTACATTGAAACCACACTCTTACTTTTAGTCTTGATTGCTGTTTTCAAGAAAGATAAAAGTTGAGGGAGAGCTTGTACAGTTTACAGTACAATGGACTATTTATGAATCTGCAATATTTTGCTCCCTGAGCTCAGCCCAGGAGGTCACTGTAAGTTCCAGTCTTATCACTAATAAAACTCCATTGACTGGTCAACAATAGGGGTGTGTTTGAATAGCTGATAAAGAGATAGGGTCATTTTAATTCCTTTCTGTTGATTCTCCTGGTTATTGAAGCTTAAAAGCAATTACTAAATGGATCTTCAGCATTTTCCACAATTTTTGTTTCTTATCTTTTGGGTTTTCTGGGTCCGTAGGACCCGAATTTTCGCGGAAGTTGCGTCCCCTTTCCGCGAATTTGCGTAAAAAACCCGCTATAGCGCGTAAACGCGAACCCTGTACATTTATTTATTCTAAATATGAAAGGTGATGAAATATTGTGGCACCCAGGCACGCTGTTTCATCTAAAGTTTGAAGATGAAAGCAAAATGCGAAAGTTGACGACAATTTAAGAAAAGCTAAAGATTCTTGATCTAGAAAGTGGATCGAAGGTAGCACGAAAATTTATTGGGGTATTAGTGAATCTTTCATACGTATAATTAAAAGTCAAAAGAAGGCAATCCGTAAAAGTTCAGACCTTAGTTTTAATATGAAGCTTGCACAGTAGCTTTTAAGCAAAATGCAAGTATGAAAGTGGAATTTGCTCTTGTATTGTAGATTATGGAGACACGGAAAGAGGGGTGTTACCAAAGATGTAAATGTTATAAAAGTAAATGCGAAGCTACTGTATTTAAAAATATTTTAAAATGACGATCAGAGAAATTGCGCAGCATAAATCACCTTCAGTTTTTAAGACATAAATGTAACTTATTGTATCTACTGTATCTCTCTACTGTAAAACTCTTACAGTGCAGTGCTTTATTATTACTGCATACTGTATGTATTGTACTGTTTTAATGTTTCTCTCCCCCATTTATCATCGATTTTGTGCATCGTAACAGTATTTTAGGTTGAATAATGCCACTTTTTTAAAAATACGATCAAAGTTCAGCGCTTTATATAATATAAGAAACAGAGATATATAGTTAAAAAGTGGTCTAAAACAGTTTAAAAGGTGTTAGAAATGTCTAAAATGATTGGGTTAGTTAATAAAAAAATCGTAAACATAACACTTTTCCACAATGTGAAATTTCGATTTAAGCGAGGAGTCTTGAAACGCATCCCTCGTGTAAGTCTGGATTCAACTGTACCTTGCTTTTCTTACTTTGACGGCCTGTCATTCTTTTGAAAGGGCGATAAGTTCCAACCTCATTTTCTATATGGTCCCTTAAAACTTTAAACTGGAATATCTCCTTGAGTTTTGGTGTCACAAATGTCAAGTTTTCTGTTAGTAATAGTTTTTAAATTAGATTATTTCTCTAAATATTAGTTAGGGGACCTAGGGCCAGTATAAAATGTTAAGTTTCGTATTTTTCGACTCTTTTTTATTATTGCTTCAAACTTTCAATACCTTATGCATCTGATTTTGAACATTTTTGCAATTGGAAGTGTACAGTGGCGGATCAAGAACTCGAGCAAAGGGGGGGGAGGGAAGGGAGGGTCGGGCTAACCTGGGTCCAAATGTGGAGTCAGTTTTAGAGGGTCTTTTTCGCTGTTTTTGTGGGTACTCTCAACCTTGAGGGGGGGGGGGGGCAGGACCTGATTACTGAATAGGCTGACTAGGACGTATTCTAGGTTAAATTGGCTAAAAAAATCTAACTAATGTCCAAAATTGTATGGTTTAGCTACAGGGGGGCCTCCGAAAAACTTTGGCCTAGGGCATCCCAATGAATTAATAGAGCCCAAGGGGGGGCATCACTCTTAGAGGGACAGACATCCCTGTCCTGTTTAACAATATGAAATTTTCTCTACAAGGGGTCCCTCTCCCGAAAAATTTAGGACTTTAAATACGGCTTTTTACTTGAAATAAATTTATATAGTATAATGAAGAATATAAATAATTTCATGAACATTTTAAAGGCCTGAAAATACTATATGCACCTCAGTTGGATATAAAAATACAAATTACCACCTCTTGGTCAGAGCTAAGATGGAATTGCAAGCAAGCACCCGAAAGGTTAATTACAGCATCCAGAGATTACAGCTGCGCTCTAGCTTTATGCTCATGAGTCTGGAGTAGCTAAAATCATGCTCAGGCAAAAATCTCATGTAAAGCGAGTAGAATATCACATATGACTCCTTATCAAAAAAGTGAAGATAAAAGCTAGGGTATAAACATTATACCCCAAAGCTCTCCTCCAGAAGTCTTTTGACATGAACACTCCAATTTAGAATATAACTGGTGACGTTTAGGAAATGAAGACGGTTCGGTGGTACTCTCTGGAACAGTTTTACCAGTGAAGTCTGAAAGACTTAATTTTAGTCGATGTTTGGTTAAGTTCAGTAAATGGGAAGTTTTGCCGAATACTTAGGTATGGAACAGTGATCTCCTATTGGTATGACCGTGCTTCGGATGTGAGGCCGTGGTGGAATGATTAACAACCTGTTGAAGATGCTTCATGTTCACTATTGGTAACTGGTGCATGTTTATTGTGCTCGTGGTCACAAAATCCACCAAGTTTCCAAATCAATACCTCAGGAAATGTTGGGTCAGGGGTTGCTCGGCTCCTGGTCTGGATCGAAACACAGTGCTCTCTTCAGGGCCCTATCCAACTGGGTGAACCAAGTGCATTGGTGGGCACAGGCAACCCTGGAGTAGTGTAGTGCTATGGATGTCCGTAAGCAAACAATGGCAAATTAGTAAAAAGTTTTTTTCACCAGAAATTCTGGATTTCACAATCAAAACTCGGAATTCTGGGATGAGGACCGAAAAGTATTATTCCCGATTCTTTCTTACTTTAAACAAAATTACTCCAATTAATAAAGTATTATTTTTCAATTATGTTTGATGCTAAATTTTCTAAATACCAATGCCCACATTAAAATATGAAGAAGGTGCAACTAATAAATTCCTGTACCAAGAATTTCTAGTTTCATTTTCTTTTTTCAAACAGAAAACATACAAAATGATGTTTGCAAACTGCTTTTTTTTCCATAAGAATATTTTTAAAAAATTAATTGCACAGCATGAACTCTTTGAATTTATATGACAGCATAAAAAACAACACATACATGAAAAATTTTAAATGAAAAAAGTACCTGACAAAGTTGAAAATCGGCTGATGCGTTGAGGAATGTACCCCCAAAGAATGTACCTGGGTCTCCGACGGCATTCGAGTCAAAATTGTGGCCCTGTCCACTAGTTGGCATTAGTAGCGAGCAGGTTACCTTTGTTCTGATGCCGCAGAGCCAACAGCCAATCACGGCGAGCGTCACAGCAAGGGCGATGCCTCATCACACATGACTCACCTCTGCTCATTCCCCTCCCATCCCGGCGTCCCGCTTTTGAATCGGGAGCAGACTGAATCGATAGAGCTCTGCTCTTTAGTTATTTTTCTCAAAAATATCCCTTGGATTTCTCTTCGTCTTCCTATATTCAGAAGGCTTAAGGCGTGAGACAAACTTCAAAACGGACTACAACTTAGCTTTTGTGGTGTTTCCGAGTGCTTCTTTATCCAAGGAGAAGAGAGAAGATATCGTTAGCATCCATGTTGACAAGAACTGGGCTCGCCCGGTCACAGTCAGCTGGCGTCGCTTGCAATGTAGCGTTGTCTGGGTTATATGTTATGCTCCTGTGAAATGAACTTCGACAAGGTATTGAAATATTTAATCAACTATATTTGCTTGGATTCTAATACCTTCTAAAGTTTACGGATTACTCAGTGTTTGGATGCTATTTACTAAAGCAATGAACAAAGCGCGCATTTGTGTACGTACACTGAAAGATGAAATTTCTTGGCGGCCGAGTGTCATATGAAGATAGTCTTGTTTTCTTCCGAATCTGCTGAAGCTGTGACGCGTTAGTGGTTTCTTGTGTCGACTGAATTGAACAAAATAACGATGTTTTTGGGCTTTTGAATGCATTTACTAATTTTTGAAATGTGTAGTAGGCCATGCGAAAATCCTGACGTCAGAAACTGCAACTCGGCAGTTGAAAGATTGGCATGGCCTCCGGCGTGTCTATGTTTTGAAGTCTGAATATCGATCGGATCTCGAGCTTCTGCTAGTAACTGAGGTATCAAAACCCTAAAACAAAATCAGGATACTTTTATTTTATGCAACTGGTGTATATCTGAAACATAAAATAGATTCAGTTTAAATGCTACAATGTGAAATGTTTTGTTGTTGGACGATTGCGAGTTTTGCGTCGCAGTTGGTCGGTGCGTGATATTGGTGCAAGATTGAATCGGGAAATATAGGACGGCCCCCCATGAACAAGCCGGACATCCCTGTTACTGGAGGCCAGCTGATCGACTGGGCCAAGGAACAACAGCAGCTGCTCTACAACACACGAGGGGAACGTAAGTAAATGCTCATCACTGTTTTTGTTTACTTGCTGTTTTGTTTAACATTTTTCCACTCTCAATACTTTCGATTTAGTTGAAGTATATATGTTTAATTTTGAATGTTTTCCACTTTTTAGATTCTTATTTTAAGATTTACATAACTATGAATGCTGGTGAATGTTAGAAGAATGAATGGTGAATCTTTAGTAGGAACTATTAGACATGTCTCTACAAATAATATCATTTCTTTGTGTTGTTACTTTGAAAAAGGTTACTTCTTTTGCATTCATTCATGCTTTTCATATATTTATTTGCTTTTTTTAATTTCTTTTTATTGCTAAAATCCTAGTACAAGACTGCTGTTTTAATTTAATCCTGTCACCTTGTTAGCACAAACTTGCTCTTAAAATTCCATAAATGCAATAACCTACATTTTCATTAATTAGCTAGCAGAATGCATCATTTTTGTTATTTATTTTAGTTGAAAGGTTTAAACCTATATTTTCAAAATGGGTGGAAAGAAACAGAAATCCTGAGATTGTTTTCAATTAATAACCTAAATTTATTTTTGGCAGCTGTCTATTTCTTGCATTTTTTTCTTATCTCACTTCTCTAGAAATTTGTTTGCATGCAATGGTATTTTTTTTTTTTTTTTTTTTTTCATATTTAAAGGCAGTCTGTTGAAAGAAAAGCAGTAACTGCTCATTTCTAACTATTAAGCTCACAAATGAAAATCTTCATTAAATCATTACATTTTGAACTTGAATGCATGGTCAAATTTATGACAAATTTTGCTTGGCTTGTCACTTTTAGATAATAGTGAAAATAGTGCAATCTTTTGGATGTAATTAATTTAAGTTACATACACACACATTATGAGTCTAGTTAAAAGGAGTTGCATTAATTTTCTCCATAAAATTGTTAGTCTTGTTGTTTTATCATCCAATATAAAATTGTCGTCTGAATGACAATTATATTATCAGTCACGGTGCTCATTAGAGGGAAAAATGGGTGAGAAAATCTCACCCTCTGTTAAAATTAGTGGGATTGTTAAAAATTGAGAGAAATATTTTTAAGAACTTATTAAATTGAACAAATGTGAAAAAATCAGAAGAAAGTCATGCATGGAATTATTTTACGAGTGAAGTTTTTTTTAGAAGTGTGATACTCTTGCACTCTTTCGGGAACCTTGGTCTTAGTATTCATTTCTTTCATGTTTATTTAAAGCAGTAAGCCTAAAGTTCGGAAAATCTTTTACATCAAGAGTTGATCAGGAATCTTTTTTCAAAGTTTTGCTTGCGTATAATTAATTGTCTTTAATACTTTTTAACATTTTATAAACCCAAGTTGCTCATCTTACACACAGTATTAGGGTGTTTTAGAAAAAAAGTCTTTTTTTTGCTGCATACCCTCTTATTTTATTTTTTTGATATCAAAGCCATTGTAAAAAAAGTTTTAGGTTATTTGAACAATGGCAACCCGTTCTAGCTTGTGTCTGAAACTATCAAACTGCAAGTGATAATATATACAGGATGAATTTGACCTAATCTGCCAAACAAAAGTGGTGTTAAAAGAGCCCAAGTAGAGTATAGAGCCATACATTATCGTGTCCAATTCATTAATCGTAACCGAGTTACGGTACAATGAAGAAAAATGAGCCAAAAAACAAATTTCTGAGATTAAGACTGATTTGTGTAATTCCTGGAAATTCTACTCACAAAATAAAAAACATCTTTGAAAAACGCAGGTAAAATCCAAAAGATGAAACTTTTACATTTTTCAGCGAGCTACAAGCTGTCAAAGTTGAAAACTGATCCACCTCACTAGCTTTCAAATTATATCACAGTAAATCATATTTCAGTTAATCGTTAGACCTTTTGTTTGAAAGATTAAAATTGGCATTTGTTGAAAAAACGGACTAGTAAATGTCAGATCTAGATAATGAAGACGCACACTCAACACGCCTTGCGCAGATACATTCGCTGACTTGCGGATACATTCGTTGCGGAGGAGTTGCACGTTACAGATTAGATCAATTGAAGATCATGAAACGAATAAGAAGTAAAGATAATGTCTTTACTCCTAATTCCTTTAAAATTGATATTGATATTATTTAGATTGAAAAATTTTACAAGATAGTATCTAATCTGCGTGTTCGGTGGATGTATTCGCTGCGGGCATGCGCATCTCGTGATAATAATCGTTCAAATTCTTACTGCTTACTTCTAATTTGTTTTAAACTGATATTATTTAATTAATTTGTAAAAATTATAAAAAGATAGTACATACGCAAGCGCTGTAAATAAAACACATTCTGGCATAATTTTATATTAGCTTCCCGTTAATTAAAAAAGACTTAAATTACAGTAGAAGCTAAACTGTGCGAAGAAGGCGGGACACGCCTACTATGAATTCATCAATTTTTTACATAGTTGATCGCTTGAGGGAAAAAAACCCTGTTTAATAACGCTACCAGAAATTCAAAAGGAAAATTTTGTTAAGTTTTAATTTGAAACACATTATGAACATATTTCCGTTCATTTCGAAGAAAGTTCCAAACATTTCATTTTCCTTCTTTTCAAAATACTTTATTTTCAGTAAAATGTTGTAAACTAAAAAAAAACCTACACCATATGCGCCGCACCTGCTGTATCCGCCGCATCGGCAGTTTATAAACTTTTTTTTTCCTCGGAAGTGTCGTGGGGCTTACGTCCGAAAATACGGTAGGGGTAACTAGTGAGCCTTGACCATAAGGGAGGCTTGACCCACCCTTCAATTTTTGTATTTAAAAATATTTTAGCTGTTTCTCACTAATATGGCAGTCAAAGCTAGTGATGTGATCAGGCACCCATCTTAGTTTTATCCATCTAGCTATCAGATGTGTGGAGATATTTAGAAAAAAATGTTTTCAACCTAAAAACTAAGAATTTTGAGCATAATTTGTAAGACCTATTCAGCAAATGTAATTATTTTATACTTTTGCAAATGGGATTTTCTAAATACAATAATATTAAGCTTTTATTATAATTATAAAGTTTGTTCCTTGAATTAGGCTTAACCTAATCATGTGCTATTCTGTACAAAATGGGTAGGTGGTGGGGCTTGACCCACTGGGTCAAGGCTCCTTTATTTAAACAGTTTAGGAATTCTAGAAATACTGTTTATCAAAAACAATTTATAATTACAATAGTTACTTTGTGGGGATAATATATATGGTTGTTATATATTTTGTATGTTTATAATAAAACCAAGACATTGATTATTAACAAATATTAACTTATCAGTTATTGTTTACAGTGGAATTTTTGTTGCAATAATTCATAACAAAAAGTAAATTATGATTAATTCATATGGTAGGCGCCGCTTAATGTGATCATGGTTAATGTTATCATTTGCTTAATGTTATCAGAATCACGAAGTCCCGGAACACTTGTAGTATGTTAACACACGTTTAAAAAGTCGGATATTGTAATCAGCGTCTTCGTTTATTGTTATCAATTCTTCATAAACTTTCAATTTTTTTCCCTGTTTTTGTTCCTCAATTAACAGAAATACATGGGCAAACCCTGACGAGATTAATTTTCTGTGTAGCATTTTATGGTTTTTAATAGCAGTTCAAATTTTTTCTAGGAATGAAGCTACAGAAATTTTGCCCCCAGTGACCACAGACTCCCCCTCAGAAAACTTTCTTTTGCACCTAAAAAAATTCAGTCACTGGACATGTTGCAGGAATTGATGTAGGACCTCCATTGCTGGCATTACTTTGTAAACTATTAAAGAATTCTGTCGAGATTGAAAAGAAAGCGAAGTTAAGTTAAAATTTAAACAACAAGTAAAACCATGCTGGAAAATATAGAAAAGCTGAATGTGCTTTGAAACTGGTTTACGAATGTCAGGGAAAACGGTCATATTTTACTTCACCTATTACTGTGTGATTAAAAATTGCATAATTTAGCTTTAACTTTTTATAATTCAGATACAGTCTGACCTCCATGTATCGAAGTAGCAAATTTCTAGAAAAAAATTCGATATATAGAAACAATCTTATTTTATCCTTAAAATCTCCTAAAACATTAAAATTAACGTTAACTTTCGTGTATGAAACCCCATCTTTAATTTATACGAGCATCGGATTAAATAAAAGTTAATAATTTAAAAAAAAAAAAACAGAAATTACATTTTTGCGTCTTCAAACATCTTTATTCTTCGGCAATTCAACTTGATCCGCAACATTGGAGGATTTTCGTTCTGACAACGTAATCGAGAGAAAAGTAAAAAATCAATCTACTTAACTTGAATGAGGGAATTTAATAACTCCAGAACGGAACAACGACCTATCTGCACACCCCTCAACCCCAGATTCCTTATGAGTCTCGTAGCAACCTTGAGTAAACATAATTTTCTTCCCTAACCTTCATTTTTCATGGGACAAACAGTCTAAAGTATTTTCTATGTAATGAACATAGAAATTTGCTGGGATTTCGATATATAGAAAATTTTGATATGTGGAAGTTCAAATATATAGAGGTTGGACTGTATTTCCGTTCTATTAATTTAATAATTTATAATTTAAAACTGCATTCAGTTGAGTCATTGTGATTTTAATTTGATGTTGCCAAAATAAATGCACCATAATTGGAAAAAAATCATTATTTTGTGTCTCCTGGATTCTTTTCGGTTATTGTTATCAGTTGGATATTGTTATCAAATTGTATTTGTCCCAAAGTGATCACATTAAACGACGCCTAATTAATTTTGGAATAATCTCTAGATTTATTCCAAAAAAAAATCTGGATTTTGATAAAAATTTGCAAATTTAAGTCAATTTTTCTCAAAAAGTTTCTCTGTTATAATTATTTTTTTTTATAAATACTAATTTTTTATCAATAAATTATTGCTACTAACACAGAGAAATACAATATTGACACCCCTTTTAGAAGATTTTATAGTAGAAAATAATAAATTTTAGAAGATTTTATAGTAGAAAATAATAAATTTGATTTTGACGACTTTGCTGTTGTAAAATTTGCAACAAAAAGAGATTTGTGTTATTTTGTTGGGCGAGTTACACGAGTATTGGTACTAAATGATGAGTATGAAGTCACCTTCTTACGATGATGTGAACAATCAGTTAGTTTTATTTATCCAGAAAACAATGATTCATAAATTCAATTCTAAATATTAATGTATACATGATCTTAAAAATAATTTCTGAACATTCAATTATCATGATAAAACATGTATACTTAATATTTACATAATTAATAAAAAATATTTTCTATTTCTCATTTTACAATTATATATCACTACCCGGGTCAAGCCTCCCATACCATGGGTCAAGCCTCCCTTAGTAAGGGAGGTTTGACCCGCTAACCTAAGTTTTAAAAAATATTAATTTTAGAAAAGAAAAAATGTATTATTTACATTATCGCAAATATATTCCAGTTGCCAACAGAATGTACTTCAATATGTGCTATCATATGATATTTAAATTTTCAAAATAAAATTGACAAAAATGTTTATCTGAAAACGTGGTCAAGGCTCCCCAGGTTCCCCTATAATTTTGGTATCCTTGTATGCATTGCGCTATTAAGGGACCAAAGGCAGATGGGGGACTTGCTCCTAGTGGTATCTTTCATCTTCATAAATAACACTTTTGCTACTAAATTTATTGCACTTGTTTTTGTCCCCTTCCTCCACAAAGCATTTTCAAGAAGCAGCGGATTGCTCGTTTTCCCTTCATTCTTAGAAATTTGTGTATCCTATTGATTTCTTGAACTGACAGCTTAAGAAAAGAAAGGTTCCACCAATGTATGATCTGCAGTGGAGATGTAATTCCCAAAAATATGTGAGCTAACAAATGCAAAGATTTCTGCTAAAAGAAGCTTAGTTTTAAATTTTTGAAATTTAGCTTAGGTCCTTGCATCCACAGGCTCATATAATTGGCATGTAAATTAGTTCCTTGTAACCTCAAAGCATATACCTGCAAGTATTTATTTCTTATGATTATTTTTATTCATTTATTTATTTATTTTTTGAGTCTGGTCGATTTTCTCCCCCCCCCCCCTCCTTTTTTTCTTTTACGTGATAGACAATGATTAGCTTGCACAGATACTTTCCAGTAGTTGCGTGCACAGATACTTTATATTTTTATCTGACTCTGGTTAATGTATCATAGCCCCTTTTCCCGGGTGTTTTCGCATCTCTTTATGTTACGTTAGTGCTTGCATCTCTGTCTTTTCCCAGCCCTAGTGACCCATGAAACGAAAAAGAGTTTTGAATGATTTCTTTTAGTGTTTGCTTTAGCTAATAGAATAGACACTATTTACTATGCGAAAGTATGTAATGATAAACAATATTTACAGTGTACTCTGAACGAAAGTAAGTCTGACATTTCGCTAGGTTGTCATTCTATTAGTCTTTAAATGACTGACATACATTTCTAAAAGCTACGCAACCTTAAAATACCAAAAGAAATTCACAGCATTCTGTGCAAAGGATGAGGAGTTACTCCAAGTCCCCTACACAGAAAAGCCCCATTATCATTATAAGGGCTGGTGGGATAGAGCGAAATGTATGACAATGGGCAAGGAATAGGATACGACTAGTTAAGGGTTAAGAACAAAATCCCTCTGCAAATTTCTACCTCCATCTATGTTTTGAACAAACCAAAATTTTCATACATAATTATAATAAAAATATGTTTTTGCCTTATTGTTAAAATATGGCCCGGGAATCTGGAAAACTTGCGCCATTCTCTTGGATTCAGAGTTCGTTTTTTCTGTTTTCTTTGCATGTCCCAAAAACTATTTAATTGAAGTAAAATAATTTATGGTAAAGTAAAGAGCATAAAATTACCTTTGGAAATGTATTTTTATTGTAGTTGTAAGAGGTGCAGAAATGTTTAATTTCAAAGTCCAGTGATTTTTTGGAAAAGTGATTCTTTCTCTCCCTTGACTTTTTTTTTATTGTCTAGTGTCTCCGAAAGAATTACATATCACTTTTCATTTTAGCTCCGACTTTGGACTAACATTCGGGAAATTTAAAATTAAATATCTCTGCATCTATAACCGCTACAGTAAAAATATCTTTTTGAAGGTTATTTTATGCTCTTTGATTCAACAAATTATTCTACCAGCAATTAAATAGTTTTTGCAATATAAAATAAAAATTGGAAAAACAAACCCAGAATCCAATAGATCAGCGCGAGTTTCCCTGACTTACGGCCATATTTTGACTATTATTACATATTTTGACTATTATTTTTTTTTCATAAAACAGATGGAGGTAAAAATTTACAGAAGGATTTTGTATAAAACGTTGTGATACGTTCACCTACTGGTCATTGTGATATGTTCACCTAATAGTCACTTTTTTTGACAAATACTGATTTTAATCTTTCAAACAAAAGATTTAATTTCTGCCAAACTTAAACTCCAATATGATTTACTGTGATATCATTTAAAAGCTAGTGGACCAGTTTTTAGTAGATTTGACCGGTTGTAGCTCAGATGATTATTTTTGAAAATGTTGGTTACAGATTTTGGCACTAATTCAACTTTAAATACTTCAAATGTTTCAAAGCTTGTAGGTCGCTGAGAAATGTAACTAACTCATTAAAAAAAGTTTCATTTTATAGGATTTTGTCCGCTCTTTTAAAATATGTTCTTATTTTATGTGTAGAATTCTCGTCAATTTCAAAAATCGGTTTTAATCTCAGATTTTTTTTTTTTTTTTTGGCTCATTTTTTCGCCTTTCTACCATAACTCGGTTATGGTTAGGAATTGGACACGATAATGGATGGTTCTATGTTCCACTTGGGCTCTTCTAACTTCCCCTTTTGTTTGGCAGATAAAGTCTAATTCAACCTGTATCTTACTACTATTATATATGCGAAAGTTTGTCTGTATGGATGTTTATTACTCTTTCAGGCAAAAACTACTAAACGGATTTTGATGAAACTTGACAATAGTATAGCTTATGCATCAGAATAACACATAGGGTAGTTTTCTTCCCGCTATGGGGGGCAAAACCCCCTTAGGGGCAATAAAACACAATTTTCGTATAAATTCTCTAATATGGGGATGAAAAAATACTTGCACATATTTACATTATTTGTCCATCGAAAGCTCTGATTTTTCTGCTGAAGATGGCACCTGTTCGAAATTTCTAAGTAGAATAAAAAATGAGTTATGAGCTTTTTAGTTCCATGTTCGAAGGCTTTCCTCAACTCAATACAGTATTTAGTGTATCATCTCATTTCCCTGTCGATAGCGACAATTGTTGTATTGTTGACTATCTTTGCCTTTCGTGACTGTTCAAGGCTTTTCTCAAGTCAAATCTTGAAGTAAGGGTTCTGCACAAGATTGGCAAATACTACATGGATTTGTCTGATTATTTTCCATTTCAATGCAACATTGAGGCAATTAATGCGTTTTTTTAAAAAATTTATTTTTGTTGACTGGGTATTTAATCGATCAGCAGAAAT
Organism: Uloborus diversus; assembly: GCF_026930045.1. Classification (NCBI taxonomy): domain Eukaryota; kingdom Metazoa; phylum Arthropoda; class Arachnida; order Araneae; family Uloboridae; genus Uloborus; species Uloborus diversus. The sequence goes on along the minus strand of NC_072731.1, from coordinate 183,553,662 downwards.
CTAGCCAAACTTTTTTTTGTGAAATCATTTCAATAGCTAAGGCATTTGGCAATTTTTTCAACTGTCGCTGTTTGGGAAGCTAAAGAGTACGCAATACTGTTTCTCGGTTTTCACCATTAGTAAAAATTCCGCCAAGTTAATTTTGGTAAAAAGATCATTAAGTACTATGAGGTATTTAAGTTAAAATTAATCTGCCAAATTAGTGAAACAACCTTCTTAAATAACTTTAAAACTACTATTAAAATGTAAATTAATCCACCAAATTCATTTTTTATCTCCAGTCTCACCAGGCGACTACGATAGTGCATTGGCGAATTTATTTAAAATTTTTATGAAACTTTTCATTTTCTTTTTTGTGTGTGTATGTTTAAGGGTTAATGATGCTAATTAGGATTTTATGGAATTAATGTCCCTATTTCAATGGTGACAATAGAGAATATTGTTCTTTCTTTCTTTCTTTTATTTTGTTTTTGTTTTTTTATTTGTTTTTTATCCTATCAGACCTGTACTGATGAAGATTTTTGAAAATAATCATGAACCGGTGTAGCGCTTGATATTATTTGTCACAGATTAGGAAGATAACTGTTTCACTTTATTTAAGAATAGTTGACCTCACTCGAATTGGATTTTTTGAGAATTACCCAAAGTGACTTATTTAGAGCTCCTACACGTTTTCGTGATTTATTTTGTGTAATTTTTTGGGTGTCCTCCCAGTTTGGCCGACATTTCATTTACCCCTCTTCCCCCTGAGTTTCAATTTTAATCACACCTTCTGATACACTTAAAGGGGCAGGCAATTTGAAATGTCAGCGAAACTGGAGACAAACTTTTTTTGGTAACTATTTGACCTCTGCCTGTGTTGCCGTTAACTTGAATCGATTGAAAAAAACTACATCAACGTGAGCGAAGCCGTGGGTAAAACCTAGTATTTAAATCAAGTTCCTTAGGGACCCACATGTTCAGATTTATCTGAGCATTTAAAATTAATAAACCAAGCATTTGGTAGGTGCGGGGGATCTCTGTGGATGTCAAATGCTTCTGAAAATGTGTACTGGGATGAATTAGGAAAGATTTTCTGGAAATTAAAAACTGTGCCTTTTTTCCCACATGTACTGCACAGACATCTATTCAAATGTTTAGGTATCCTCCCCAAGAGGCCTAAAATGTATACAGTCAAACCTCTATTTAACAAATTTCGTGATTTAGCAAATTTTTCTTTTTTCCCGACTAAAATGAAGGCAAAAAACCCCTATTTACCAATTAATAAACCCCAAATTAACGAAATATTTCAACAGCCATTTTTTTTTGTTCATTTCTGTTAGGAAATGTTGGATTGTCTTAATGTTATATCCGTATTGTCCGAAGCAGAAAGTCTTTTCTTGGAATCAGCGTTTTTTAATGCGTGAGGGGGCAAACAACAAATAGTGATTCTGCTGCAAAAAGCAATAATGAAACTTGCATTAAAACTTAATTTTTCAAATGCTTTACATGACCCGGAAACTGTAAAAACCTGCAGCAGGTTGCATATGACACAGTATTTTCTTCTTTCCCTAAAGTCAAAAGATACCTATTTCGAGTCAAGTATCAAGGAAATTGTCAAACATCTATTGCTCAGTAGTTTAAAATTTCAATTTAACTAGTGTGTAATAAGTCATGGAATGCTGAATAAAAAGTGTACACTTTCTAATTATGGGTATTTTTGCGTAGTTACTTAGTGGGCTTTTATGTCAGGTAAGTGCAATTTTTAAAATTATTTTTCACACCCCGATTTAAGCTATAAAAGTTTCGGTCCCGATGAATTCGTTAAATCGGGGTTCGACTGTAAATTTTTGCACAGAATTGATTTTTCTATACATCTTGTAAAGTAGGATAATTTATGTTTAGCAGAAATTTTTGATTTTTTGCAATATTTCCCACAGAGGGTAAGAGCTCCAGCAGTCAGCCATTTAAGAGAGCGATTGTTGATTTTTGTTAACCTATAAATTTCAGCGATCAATATGACAGCAAAGGTATTGTAAAACTTTAAACAATACCTTTCTATTAATGATTCAGTAAATTATTTTTAAAATAAAGATTTTTTTATTTTAAAAAGTAACCCGTCTTTAATACGAGCAAATTCTCCAGTAGTCTACTATAAAAATCCAGTGCTCAGCCATGTATGAGCCCAGTAGTTGAGATCTTTTCATTTTCATTACTCTTATGGGGTATGAGTGAATAAATTTAAACAAAATTTAATGCTCTTACAGCACAGCGTTGTACTAAAATTAATTATTCTTATAATTTGAAAGAATTCTGAATTCTTGATGTCTTTGTAACATCTATGTTGATATTATTTTTCAAACTGCAACCAGTTTAGATATGTATCAAATGCAATTCATTTTTTATTATTTAACTTCTACATCATTTGCTAAAGTGGTATCATATATTGTGAAAATATAAATTTAAGAGCGGAAGAGACCAGGGTTTTTTGGGAAAAGAATTTTGAAAACATAGGAACTTGGATCACCCCTCGATCACTTGGATTTAAAGGAGTTACTTTCTTACTGAACATGCACAAAATATAGCAATTTTAAACTTTCAAATCTTTGTAACAAAATGCATTTGACAACTTATGAAATAAACTCCAGTTGATTGTGCCTTATTTAAATTTAAAAAGATATGATTTGATAAGCTACATTTCAACTATTCTCGGATAGACAGTGAAGCATAATGTAACGTTCTCAAATTTGAAACATTTATACCTGCAGTAGATCAGTACGATTTGTGATAAAAACAGATTATTTTTAAATGCTCCTTTATAATTCCTCCCCTATCTGAGAATAATTGAATTGAAATGCTGCTCACTGATTTCTTTTATAAGTAGTCAAATTCATGTAGCTATAACATATTGAAGGTTATAAACAGTGATGTTCCCACCAATTTTTCTGAAAGTATACTCCCAGAAATCCATTACCCACAATATGTGTATGTGATCATATACAAATATGTCATAATATGGAAATTTTTGAAGCTTGATGGTATATGCTATATGTCATAGAAATGTTTAAAAGTGTATGGAGTGTACCCAATGGGAACACCCCTGGTTATAAATTGTTATCTCTCACACATGAACAGCGACAGATTAACTGCTTTTAATGTTCATGTATTAAATTTTAAAAAATTGAATTTCAAATTTTGGTACAATAACTCTTGTGTTTTCTATCAAGTTTTCTGAAAGTTTGGTAAGCCAGGACAGAAAACTCAGCATGTTATAAGCTAAAAGTATGCAAACAAAACTGATATTTTTGAAAGAAATGCTTATATGTTTGTGAATATAGTGACACTTTCAAGAAACTGTATAAAATAATTGTACATAGTCAGCGCACTAATTTTTGACATTTAAAATTTATTCCAATCTATTTACAATGAAGGATGATCAAAAAAACTTTCTATTTTCTTCAATTTGTTACTATTCCCGTAAAGGGGTGATTTATATAATTTTTATTGAAAAATGACAGCTAAAGCATGGGTTTTATGTAGCAAACGTTACAGAGCAATTAGTCTCTTATTACCTCGAGAAATTTGTAAAAATGAATTTTTCCAAGTCATTAAAAATTGATGAGTGGTGTGTGTATAAGTCATACAAGTACTTACATACACACCAGTCAGAGACAGAGTCCTCCGAAGAGCTGATGGAGCATGGGGAAAAGGTTTCCTGGAGCCTTCCCCCCCCATACACAGAGAAATCCAGTTATAACATCAATGCACTATACGCCTGAACGTGAGCGAAACAATCAGATGGCTATGGATCATATAAATTATAACGCAAGCAATGAATCTGTTTCTAATATTTATTAATAAATACCCCAAAAACTTTTCGAAAAAGTTGTTTTCAGATTGGGCACCACTAGTTTTTAGAAGAAGCGTTAGCAAGTAAGACATTGCTTTGTTACTTGCTGTTTCAAAACTTTTGAAAGCTGATAGGCACCCGATCAACACATATTTTTAATGCATTTACTAAAAAATATATTACCTAATTTGTCATTTTACTTCTATTTTTAAAGCCAAAAGCTAAACGGACAAATTGAATGATTTTTGGAACTGGCTCCCAAGTAATCAAAATGACCATCCGTGGTTTAAAATGTACATTAATTTGTGAAGAGGGAAAAAAAGTATGTATCAATGCATTACTTTGCTTGTAATTTCGTTGTAAAGGTATATTTTTACTCCTTTTTTTAAAAATGTATTTAAGGTTTTTATTCTTAACTGTGTACTGAATTGACTGAGTTACTGAAATTAATAATTCAGGGGCAGGTTAAGGCAAGGGCACATGGGGCACTGGTTCTAAACTTAAATTTTACTGTCAATACCTTTTGCTTCAATATTGCTCTTATCCAGTCTTGCATAATATAGACGAACGCGCGAACGGCGTTCGCAGAAAATTTTTGGCTCTGCAGAAATTTATTTTTCACTACTAACGTTAATTTTAAAAAAAATTATTATTATTTTTTTTTTAAAACCCCACATTTTATTTCTGTTTCTTCTAAATCTTATGCAAAATTAATCTAAAAAATATTTATTTCTTCTTGAAATTGCGATTATAGTACGCTAATTACTTAAAAGACAAAGGAGTCAACAGTTGCAAATCAAGTCGAGACCGCTCCTAATATGACTGTATAGTTTTTTATTTTACACAGCCTGGATCGCGTAAGGGGAAAATTCAAGTACATAATAAAAACAACTTTACAGACTAAGGAACGATCACTCCCGCTGTAAATTGAGTTCAAATGCGTTGGCGTAGAAAGAGGGGGGGGGAGCACTAATTTAAAACTTTTTTAACAGATAACATGCAGAAAATACAGTATTTATTTTTGCAGAAATACTTAATTTCAAACAAATAAGTAGTTTTGTTGATTTGTGTACAAAATCAAATATCTTGATAAAATTTTCAAGTAAAAAGCAGGTAACTCATGTTTTATCTGATCTACATGAACTTTTTCACTGTAAAATGAAAGTAATAATAATGATCATGTGATTGATATTGAGCAAAAAATAATAGTTTAAGCAGTTTTCTTCAGTTAGTGAAAAGTAAGCATAAACAATATGCTGTTTTAAAATAAATAAATAAATAAATAAAAATAAAGTCCCCCCCCCCTTTTTATATTTTTATATAAAAGCGTGAATAAGGCAAAATAGTTATTTGCAGAAAATTTTCCAGTTAGGATTTGTGTTCGCAGAAAGCTTTTCATTTTATCTAAGTCTGCTCTTATCATTTTGTAAGATTATCCACCATTTTAGATCATAAAAAAATATATCAAACTAGACCTTAAACAATACCAATTTGAAAACTCACTGACAGAATGGTAATGGCTTCTTGGCTGTTCTCAGAATTTATATCTGCTTCAATGCTGCAAGTGAAACAAGTGTTTTGGAGCCGAGGAGAAAAGAATATTATCGGGTACTAGGAAAAAATAGAGAATCATTATAATGATTCTCTATTTTTGAATGAGTGGGCACCTAGCAGCACACCCTCATATCGTGACAGCCGTTTGCCCCGCTCTGGAACGCGATCCTGAAATCATGACCGCAGCATCGAATCGCATAGCATAGTCACAGCAGTGTCGCATTGTATACGAAACCGCAAACTGTTGCAGCAGGTATAAAATTATAAATATAAAAAAACAGACCCACGTGCATCGACTCCACCTAGTGGATCATATACGAAGTGGGATAAAATGGGTCAATTTATAATTAACTAAATGGTGAGGTGTTTTGTTTTTTTAGCCCGAATTTTTACTAATATTTCATAGTTTGTTGCCAACAGATTTTCTTCTCAAAAGAGTTTCTCTCATTAATATAACAGAAATAACACATTTAATCAGCGTCAGATGTCTCATTGTAAAACACGCAATTGACAAGCTTCTCAATCTGTTACATTTTATTTAATAACAGTGCAAATTTAAGGTATTTCCTCATGAGAAAATATTGATTTTTTTTTCCTTGTTATTTCATGTTATTTTCGATTGCAGTGGATCACATTTAGACTTAGCACATTTTTCTCTAATGTTACATTTATATAGGTTTTCCAGGCATCCCGGTTTGACTGGGACAGTCGCGGTTTTTAGAAAAAATCCTGGTGTCCCGGCTGGTTTACTTCATGTCCCAGAAAATGATAAATTTGATTACAAATTATCATAAAGGTCTAAAAATAATTAATTGTGAAGAATTATTTGGTCTAGTTACTTAATCATTTGTAACATTGACTTGTAAAATTAATACCGGGTTGGCTTGTGAGGATTTTTACAACAAGATTATTAAAAAAGAGACTGTCTAAAAAGGTGCTATAAAATGGAAAGTTTATCTAAATATTGTTAATTTTTTTATTCTTCATTCAAAGTGTTTTTTCTAGCTAAAATAAATTGTAAATATTTGCATCTAAGAAGTGAAACGTTCAAACTTTATCTGTTTATGTCATTTTTTATTACCCCTGTTTTAGGTTCACAATTAGTAAACATTTATTTATAGCATTGAGAATAAACAGTGCTATAAAACACTCGAAAATTCAGTCACAGGTGTGCACCCTGTTGAATACTAGGGACGTTGGGGGGGAGGGTGCTTTCCGGTGTCCTGGTTTAACATTTCAGAAATCTGGCAAGCTTACTTTTATACAACAAATCACTCAAGCTGATAAAAAGGAAATAAAGTAATAAACAAGATCAAAAATGGTGAAATTTTATGTATTCCCCCCCACCAAAAAAACAGAAAAGAAGATTGATATTGTAGAAAGGGCCTACAATTATTGGAAAATTCAAATTTCAATCAGCGTCAACAACATTATTTTAAAATATGAAAACAAAATTGCTTGAAGAAATATCTTTGTGTCTGTTTATTGTAGTTACTCCTTAATGAACAAGTACGCCAAATTTTTAAATCAACATCATTTTCGCACGATGACCCATTTTACCCCATCATTTGATAAAATGAGTCGACTTTTTTTTTGTTAATTTATAATTTTAAAATGTTTACAGAAATTGTACTGGGGAGTATGTTAAGGATAAGTCGAATGTCAAAATGTAAGTAAAATAAAATACAAAGAAAAAAAAGTGATTGTGTTGCTGTTGCTATAAAACATATGAAATAGGGGGAGCAAAATAGGTCAAAAATGGCCCATTTTACCCAACCCTATATTTCTTTTCAAAGTTTTTTATTTGGGGGGGGGGGGGCACAGTAACTTTTTTAAAACGTCACCAAACTTCATAAGTAAGTTATCATTTTAAAGATTTTTTTCCTTGTTCCGGCAAAAAATAAACAATCTCATTTTCGCTGAGATTTTTGTAATCATTTCCCACCACCAGAACCCAACACCAAGCCTTGAACCTATCTTGACTCTATCACAATTGCACCAAAAGGCTTTTGCCCCATCACGATTGTCTCTGCGTATAGCCTAACACTCAAACTCATGAGGGCGAAAAAAAAAAGCCTCGAAGCTCCTCCGGGACCTAGAAGCAGTCTTTCAATACCCTCATAACACAATAGTTTATGGATATTTTCACGCACACCACACCTTTTGGGGCTGCTGTGGAACCGCCGGCACTTGCAGAATTATTTTTGATTTTGCCCAAAGCACAGGAATAACCATCGTAGCTCCCCCCGCACCTACAGGTATCACTGACCAGCGCATCTACCATTGACTTTGGGATGGTCAAATTGTTTCCCTACATTGTGAGGTGACTTCGCTTGCAAAGCTTTCTTCGGATCACAACTTAGTCAAATTTGTCTTTGACACTGGTACAGTGAATACCGCACTTCCACACACCTCGAAACCTGATTGACCCAGGTTTCGTAACACCTTGAACTCCATTCGCTTTGAATTTCAGGACATCAATACTGGGACTGAGCTCGATTCTTCTGTTCACAATTTAACTAATACCATTATTAATACCCATTTCAAAACCTCCACCCCTATTTTACGGCAAAGCTATGCTAAGGAGCTCCCCCTCCACATCAAAAACTTAATTAGGTCAAAAATCAGCTATGAAAAACCTATCAACTCCGCAAGGATCCTGCTTCCGAGTCCGACAGGATTTGTAGGAGAGTCCTCTTATAAGACGCTCGAACGTAGCTGGTGCATTGCACGGGCCGAAGGGCATCACTTTAAACTGCTATAAGCCTTGTCCAGTTGTAAACGCTGTCTTCTCTCGGTCATCCAGGTGTATCTCAACCTGCCAGTAGCCTCTCTTCAAGTCGAGGGTCGAAACCCACTTGTGTCCGGAAAGAGTGTCCAAAGTGTCGTCTATCCGTGGAAGAGGGAAGCTGTCTTTCTTGGTGATTTCATTCAGCCGTCGGTAATCAACACAAAATCTGGTGGAGCCATCTTTCTTTCGGACCAAGATGATGGGAGAGGCCCAAGGACTGGATGAGGGTTCAATGACATCATTCTCCTGCATCTCTTTCAGGAGGTTCTCAACCTCTTCCTTCTTGGGGAACGGTAGTTGTCTTGGATGCTGTTTAATAGGGGAGTGTTCTCCAGTGTAGATCCTATGCTGCGTTAAATTCGTACGGCCTACATCCTCCGATGTAGATGAAAACAGATGCTTGAAGTTGTCCATCAAATTTTCCGCAGCAGTTCTTTGATCTTTCGATAATGGCGCGCACTCAATTAACTTCGATGTCAAAGACTCAGAAGACACAGTATCGGGGGAATTGATTCTTCTAATGATGCAGTTTACTGGAGTACAAGTTGCCAACACTTCCCCTTTCCGGATATTCCTTGGCCTTTCACTCATGTTGGCGACACTCACAGGAATTACATCCTTAGAAAGGTCCACAAGCGTAGATGCTACCAGCACTCCTTTTGAGTTATTGCTTAAGTTGGGGTATTCAATGAGTCCAAATCGAAAACTATTGCTTTCTTTAATGGAGCCAGGTATTAATGATTCTGACTTTGAGGGAATCGATAAATCTGTTTGGGCTATTATTTGATGAGCGGTCTTTACATCACTTTCTGCGGGGAAAACGGCTATGTCTTCTCTCGTCGAGTGCAGCTCATTAGTCTTGAAGTCGAGGTTGAAGTCATACTTCTTTAAAAAGTTCAATCCGAGAATGAAGGGGTCCGTGATATCAGCAACTAATGCCATATGATAGTAGGTGGCATTCCCCTAACACTATTTCCAAGTCCACTTTGCCTTCAATCTCGATTTTGTCAACTGTCACAGTCTGGAGACTTACACGTGGGTGATGGCCGCAACAGTTTCAATCCAAATTCACAAGCCACATCTGACCTAATGATTGTCACATTGGCTCCAGTGTCGACAATCAGTTTGTAGGGATTCCTATTTACATGTGCATAAATGAAAAGTCCATTACTCTGCCACTACTAGAAGAGGAAATCTGCAGAGCTCTGGTGGTGGTGATTTTCTTCCCTCGCGTAGCTTGGCGAGCCGGACAACTCCTTCGCAGGTGCCCTTCACTACTGCATTTCCAGCACTTTTGCTCTTGTTTCTTTTGGGCTGTTATGCTGTTCAGATGTCTTGCCAAGTCCCCGAGTTGTCTCTCAAGCTCAGCGAGGTGGGACGACCTGGAATCAGACGCATCAGCTTCCCGAGTCCAGATTAGATGGCATTCCACACGGGTTGCTTTTTGGGGGGCCTCGTATTTCATCGCGTACACCAAAGCGGATTTCAGGTCGTTTACATTCGCTATCCGGAGGGCCTTCTGGATTTCAGGATTCCGAAATCCGTCGATGAAGTAGTTGAGTGCTAGGTTGTCTCGAACATCTGCAGGACAGTCGCAAAACGCAAGATGAGACAACCTCTCGACGTCTGCCGCTAGCTCTTGCAGGGTTTCCCCGGTTTTCTGGAAACGGGATTTCAACTGGAATCGGCCGAAATCTTTCTGGCACTTCTCGCCGAAGCGAAGCTCCAACTCAGATGTGAGGGTGGCGAAATCCAGGCGCTGGCTGTCTAGAAGGGTTTGAAGAATGTCCGCTGCGTCACCTCTCAGGGATGCTGCAAGATGACAGGCCTTGGTAACTGAGTCCCATCCATTTGCTTCGGAAACTATCAGGAACTGGGTCTTGTACACTTGCCACGAGGATTTGCTGTAAAATGTGGCCAGATTAATTGACGGTCGTGCAGCTGAAGGTAGAAAATCACCAGCGCCGCTTCCATGGGCCGCCAATTTCCTTTCTATATCTTTAAAGATCTCTTCTTTAAGTAGATGAAATCTTCTATCTTCTTCAAATTTATTTTCTACAGCATTGGCGATGCGCTCTTCCACAGTATCAAATTTTTCTTCCAGAGCATCAACTTTATCTCCCATGGCGGTCAGTTGATTTTCCATCATGGTTTTCATCGACGTTAGGTCACTTTTTACTTCATCTTGTCTTGTAGTAATTTTAGCAGTTAAATCACTATTTAACTGTTCTTGGTTAGTCAGCAATTCATTTTTAAGTGGTCTTGATTAGCCGCCATATCATTTTTTAATTGTTCTTGATTAGCTGCCAAACTTTCAGTCAAGTCACTTTTCACAGCATTAATTGCTTCCAGAAGTTGTTTTAATTGGTCATCCACTGCGCGAGTAATCACCATAAAAAAATAGTCCAAATTCAAAATCTTTATGAAAAAAATGTCCAAAGTCACGCTTACTCCAAGAAAGTCCTGAAGAAGCCCCACGTTGGGCGCCAAAATTGTAACAGATCCGGTGCAACTTCCACTTTCTTGAAATGAAGAAACAGTTCTTGAGTGAAACACAGGAAATTTATTTACACTATGTACAGGAAAGATCGTCAACAACTGCTAAATTAATCATCAGCAATTAAGCAAATATTATTCAACACCGTAAACTCAACGGTTACACACGTATTTACTTCCAAATACGAAAAACAACACAGCAGAATGCCTCGCAATAAACAGAGCTAATACACTCTCAGTACAAATTCTCAATCGAAACTAACTTTTTATTGTGCATAACGGCTTTTTATACACACCGAAAGAGAACTCTCAAATATTCCACAAGATTCCCAAAAATCGTAATCGTAGACCATTATTTTATTTCTTTTCCATTCACAAATTTTATCATTCAGAAATGAGGGGACGTATACTTCAGCCAAATGTACGGGGGCTGTATATTCATTACAGGAAACAATTTACAGATTACGTTACTGCAATAATTTTAGATGAAAGATAATTTAGTAAGCGCCTAATTTAGCTAGATTACGACAAATTAATCACAAAAATAATTACTGTTTACAGAATTTGTAACAATATTTTCATTAAAAGTCATGCAAGTTTATTTCAAGTTATGGAAATATGTCTTGGGCAGTAAGAAAGTAACAGAAGCGAAAAGAACATTAGAAATCTTGGGTAATTTAATGGTATTGCATAGTAAAAATTATTAATACTGGAAAATTGAGCGATCCCAAAAACAAATCTGAGTTTTAGAATCCTATTGCATCTGCTTCTGTATGTAACAGCTGTCCACTTTTTTTTTTGTAATGTGATTTTACTGCTGAAACATCACTTATTTGGAATTCACAATTATTTTCAGAACTTTTTATATTTTGTTGAAGTTGACTTACATGTTCTAAATTTTGCCACGTAAGTAGAATTCAATTACATTTACATCCAAGTTCATTTCAACCAGTCATAAAAAAAATCATTGTTAAACATGTCAGAGTTTATCGTAATTTGTTGAAGGCTTTAGGAAATAAACATTTAGTCAGGTGATTGAACAAAGAAATAGGAATTTCTAATACATATAACAGTGGTGCCCAACATACGGTTTGGAAAATTGCTTCATGTGGCAATTTGAAATATTTGGTTTAAAAAAAAAGAATTTATTGAAAAATGAGGCTTACTTCAATGAACGAATAAATTAGATACATACTGTTGACACCGAAAGGCAATATTTTTATGAAGTAAATTACAGACAAGTGATTTTTAAATATTTTTACTGAATTCAGTATTTTGAGAAAGCAAAATACTGTATGCAGAAAAAAAGAAAGAGGATTGGAAGCTAAATTCAACATGTTCCAGTTAATTTCATGCATCCAATGAAAATAGTCTGCTATATAGACACAAAAATACATGGGAGAGCCCTTCAGGAGTAGTACAATATACTAAGTGTTGTGTTAGCTCACACAGCCATTCTATTTCAGTATTTTTTATCCTGTTTGGATCACGTCTGAAATTATTTTTAGAAACTTAGTAATGACTCATCCAACCTTTGTCCCATTAATTAATATTCTGCCCCATTTATTACTATTGTGCTCTATTTATTAAATTTTTATTTATTTAAACATCTATGTATTGCATTGATTTTATTTTTACCTTATTTAAAAAAAATTAAGATAAATAGGAATACTTATTAGTTTTTGTACTATGCGCTGATATTCTTTGTCACAATTAAAAGCTCTGATAAGGTAGTGGCATTCACGTAAAAGTTTTGCTAATACCCATTGCAGAAAATTGGCAAGTTTGACATGAAACAGTACTATTATCTTTGTGTAACAAGGTCATGAAAATTTTTATGAGGTCATGAAAAAGTCATGGAATTTTTTTATCGAAATAGAGTATGAACTCTGAACAGAGCTCCCTCTCATTAAACTGCATCTCTATACCGACCTGATTGATTGGTCTCAGTGGATGAAATATTTAGGCATAACTTTTGACTGTAATTTGACCTGGCAACCTCACATTGAGAGGTACGCAAGAAGTACCTCACCTCCAAAAAACCACTGAATTCTCCTGCACAAAAAATGCGTTTTGTCAACGGATAATAAACTGCTCATTTATAAGTCCTGCCTAAGACCCATTTTTGGCATCCCGACGCTCCGCAACTTTTGCAAGAAGCTCGTCAAGAGATTCCACAACAACATCCCCCATGTGGGCAATCCACTACTTAACAACCTTCCAAATTATGATCCATTGGATTCAGCAAATTCTCGCAGGCCTCGCGCTCTGCTAGCTTAGTTTCAAATTCGTTATCCCTTCTAGGGTTCACTTACCTTGTCTCGACACTAGTTATTGTACAGCACTCTGGCTGGGAGAATGCTCCTTTCTATTTCTATTTCACTATATTTACTTCTAAACAACATTTTAACATTGTCTTTATTTATTATTTTTATTCATTCAAATAGCCTTGAAATCCCCAGGGGTGGCAGGGATAAAACTTAAAATATGTGGGAACGGAAAAAAATCTTGAACTTACTTAAAGAAAACACAAAACAAAAAGAAACTCTATTTAAAATTTACTTTGAAGAGCCCTTGGCTAACCATTATGGCACTCCCGTTAGAGGAAGCCACATACCTCGTACATCCACGCAACCATCTCCTGCATCAAAATAAAGCCATGTCCCCAACCGAGGAAATATTAACATAGCACACCAGAGGATAAGGGGCAGGGCCCCCAGGTGCCTCAAGCAACAAACTTATATTTCCGTTTCATTTGAAAGGTCACATCTTGACTGTTATTTGAAAAATTGCACTTAAATACACTGTTTTCTTTTAACACCCACTGTCGAGCATGAAGGCGTTACACGGGTGAGCTGGTAATAAATAATGTAAGTTATTATAGGCTTGCCAGACGTCCCGGTGTAACCGGGACAGTACCGGATTTCAGGCAAAATCCTGGTGTCCTGGCTGGTTTACTTCAGGTCCCGGAAAAAGATAAATTTGATTAGATGACCAAAAAAGTCTAAAAATAATTAACTGTGAAGGATTATTTCGATATATTGACTTTGTCATTTGAAACATAGACTTGTAAAGTTAATATTGAAACAGCTTGTGAGGATTTTTACAGCAACATTAAAACCAAAAAAAAAAAAAAAAGACTAAAAAAATTCCTAGCGAATGAAAAAATGCATGTAAATACTGTTCCAGTTGTTATTCCTCATTTAAAGTATTTCTTCTTACTGAAATAAATAACAAATATTAACATTTAAAAAATAAAATGTTTAAATTTATCTGCTTGTCATTCATTATCACCCCTGGTTTAGGTTCATAATTAGTATTTATTAATAGCAGAATGAACTACTCTCTAAAACAAGCTAAAAACCAGCCAGGGGTATCATGGGCGCCCATATTCAAAATTGTAAGGGGTGGCTCAGATATTTTAACCATGGTTTAGCATGATATTTTCCTCATGAAAACCAATTTCAGGACAGATTCGAGTCATTAAAATTTGACTTTTTTAATAACTTATTCATTAATGACTGGAGAAGAAATATTTTTACATTTTTACAAAGAAAAAGTACTAAAAGCAAGAAAGTTCTAATTTCTAAGGGAGGCTCGAGCCCCCCTTGCCCCCTATATGGGTGCCCTTGAGGGGTGTGTTTTCCTTCAGGGGTTTTGTGATGTAAAATTTCCAAAAGTATTTGGCTGACAACACATTTTAAAGCTGAAAAAATTAAAAAAAAAAAAAACTTTTAAATTGTTTATTTTCAATAATTTCTGTTAGCATATTTCAATTGTTTTTAAGGGGTTGGGGATGGGTGTCGAGCTTCCTCAGTTCCTTAGTTTCTGAATATTTCAGTCTTCAGAAAACTTTACTTGCGTCCATGCCCTATCACCCCTGGTTCCCTTTTGAATACTCCCAATGGGAGAAGGAGGTAGTATTCCGTTGTCCCGGTTGTACATTAGTTATTACCTAATAACCTGGATTTTGTTCCTAAAATACACTGAAAAAGTTAGAGAATTTCACTATCTAGTTTCAGTGGCATCCCTTTCTAAAAACCCCTTTAGAATAAGGAGTAAAATATCTTCACCAGCACAAGGCAAATGAAACTAAACTCCCTGTCAGGTTCGTCACTCTGAAATTTCCCTGTGTGGGGGGGAGGGGTCAGGAAAGGACGATTGCTCCCCCTCCCTAGTTTGAGAAATCAATGCACATACATATGCGTGTGTTTCTTTATTGACACACTGCGCCGTAAATGGACTTTCCCCTCCCCCGGAAAATAATTTTGAAATGACAACCTTGGACCGCCGTCGTTCTTCGAAATTCCTACTGAACTCACTCGAAGTGAGAGAACTTTTCATCCTTTCAGAGGTCGGGTTAGGTGATCTCAGCATCTTCAAACACTAGGTTTTTATGGAAGGAAAAACATATTTTTTTATTTTGTTTTTCTTTTAGTGAAAATTAATTGGAAAAGCTTCACAATTAAATAGTTTTGATTCAAAATTATTATACTTCAGATTGGCTAACAAAGAGTTTTTTTAAATTTTTTCTAACAAAAAAAATGATTGATACAAAAAAAAAAAAAAAAATGTGCATTTAAGTGAGAAAAAGTTGGGGGGGGGGGGAGTATGGGAGAAATCCTGTTTAAAGTGTTTTAGAGCCCTATTTAAAATGTCCATTGTAAAATGACGTACTAACTAATCATTTACAAGTTTCCCAAACTTAACAGCTTTAATAATATTTCATACCAAATATATTCCTTTGACTTATGACTCGGTTGTTAAAGATGCGTCCAACTCTGCGAAGAATTTCACACCAATTTCCAATATAACAAATACCCACTTTTATTAATGTCGTCAGTCCGCATCGAATATTTTGAGATCTAAATGAGCATTTTATGGCGCCTGCGAGTCCTAATTTTTCGAAGGCTTCCTCCATCGTATTTATATTTTTGTGTTATTTATGGCAGCGATATATTTACACATATTTCGTGATCTGCACCTGACTGATTATGTATTTATTATCGAGGGGGGGGGGGGCAAAGAATCCAAACACAATTTGGGAGCGGTCCGTGTTATTAAGGCGAGCGAGAGGCAGACTGTCTTGTGCATCGATTTCTTCTTTTATGTCCCTGACCTGTCTTTTAAAGGTCATCGCCGATACCCTCAGCAGTCTGAGGAACTTCCATTGGGCGTCGCTCTAGGCTTCTGTGGGGGAATCTAAATATTGTGAGGAATGTGAATTATATTCCGTTTCTCAAACTCCCTCGTTTCTCGAAATTCGATTTCTCTTTCTCTCTCTCTCTCTCTCTCTTTTTTTTTTTTTTTTGTAATTGCTCATATTTTATTACTGTGACGGAAATATGTGTTTTATCTAGGCTTGCTAGACCGGGACAATCACGGATTTCAGACAAAATCCTCGTGTCCCGGCCGGATTGCTTGGCGTCTCGGGGGGGAAAAAATATTTGACAAAAGACGAAAAAAAAAAATGTTATAATTAAGAAGGATTATTCAGAATATTTACTTTCTCTCTTTTTTTTTTACTGCACTGTATGTAAATGAAAACTATAGAAGATCGATATTCTGCTAATAAATTGTAGTGCTGTTAGCGTGAAATAGCAGTGCCTATTGAATTAGTAAGCTGGTGGTGTTGAATTTATATTTTAAGTTTGGGTTTATGTATTCTCTGTTGAAATGCCAAAACGGTCGTGTAAATTCACCGAGGATTTACAGAATTAATTCCTTTTTTTGAAGAAGGTTTGTACTGTAGTTGGTGATCAAGATGAAAGAGTTAATTGTTCATATTGTAATTCTTAGTTTTCGGTTGCTCAATGTGTCCGATCCAATATAAAAGAGCATTTGCAATCGAGTAAACACAAAAAGAGCTTAGTGTGTGCTGCTAGCTCGTTAAAACTGACGATCCTTTTTAAGACCGCGGGTTCTAATGACAAAAACTTAGACTAAGCTGCAAAAGAGGCGACCTTTGCTCATCACACCGCAAATCATAGCCTAAGTTTCAATTCGAATTCTTGTTCATCAAAATTGATTTCTAAGTTTTTTGAACAATTCTCACTTGGAAAAATTAAGTATGAGGAAATAGTTTTAAATGTCATAGCTCCTTTAGCTCAAGAAGAGCTTAAAGATGATTTGACCAAGTCAAACTACATTTCTGTAAGAATGGATGCATCAAACAGAAATGATATAAAACTTGTACCATTTGTTGTGTGCTTCTTTAATCCTAATTCAGGTGTGCAAGTAAAACTGTTAATTTCAAATCTGTGGCGGGTGAAATTCTGAAGTTCTAACAAATCACCTATGCTCTGTCCTGTTGCAAAACAATTTGATTAACAAAGTAGTTGGCTGTTGTGGAGATCACTGAAACTCTAACTTCAGTGGTGTGAAAAGAGCTGGGAAAAATAATGTTTTCCATCGACTCAAGAACAGCCCCTGGACGAGACATCATTGGAATCAGGTGTGGAGTACACGTAGTTAACAACTGTGTGCAAACTGCAGTAGATAGTCTCCCAATCGGCCTTTGTGATGAAAATTTATAAAAATTTCAACATATACACAGTCCGTGTAACTAAACTAAAAGAATTTTGTGAATATGCCGTGGTGCAGTACCGAAAACTCATTCGACACGGAACACCCGGTTTCTATCAATGAATGTTGATGATCAATGGAAATTTTACATATTTGTGAAAGTGTTTAAGCGTTTTTTTAGACCAAGAAATGTGCCCTTCAACAATAAAAAACAATGAAAAACGATTCAACGGGCGAGCTTTACTCGTGGGTTGTATGGTATATGGACTGCTTGCGGTGTTTAATAAGGCCATCTTGGGAATGGAAAAAGATAACACTACAGCTTTTGAGGTTGCTGAAGTTCATAAAGCTCTCAAAAGAAACCAAGCAGAAAGAAAGGTTTCAAATTTTATCCCTATGAGCGCAAAGAACATCTATAGGAATTTAGAAGAGCAAGTCCGTAACAGAATGAAAGAAGAATTTGATTGCTTTTATGAAAGATGCATTGCATATTTGGACCTTTGGGAGAATAGTTCTGGAAACTGAACAGTTTTCGTGGGTCAATCTGACCAAAATAAACGCTATTGATAGAGAAAAAGCCGAAACTTCTGCTGAAATTATTAACAGCAGTCTTTGTCATGAACCCGATATGAAAATAAATAATGATCAGCTGTTAGACGAAGTTGTGCTTGCTAAGGAGTATTTGCAGTCAAGTTGGGAACCGTGGAAGCAAGAAGAGACTACCAGAAATGTGATTGTTTCAAGTGAAAAAATGTGGCTCAGACTGTTTGTCCACTTTAAGGAGAATCACATAGCAGCAACCTGATCAAGATTGTTGAGTATTCCTTCTGCTTACCAGGGAAATCTACACCAGTTGAGAGAGTATTTTCTTTGATGACGCATGGCCTGATGATAGGGATGTGATGAAGGAATCAACCGTTAAAGGCTTAATGACATGTAAATATCGTATTGGAATGTACCGATTTTTACAATAAGATTAAATCTAAAAAACACTTTCCGAAAAATGTCCTATCCAATGAAAAATACTTGTAAATATTGTTATTTTTTTCAATTCCTCATTTTAACTGCTTCTTCTTATTTAAGTAATTTCTAAATATTGTCTTATAAAAAAGTTGATGTTTAAATTTATATGCTTGTGTCATTTATGATTACTCGTAGTTTAAGTTCATAATTAAGACCATTTTTTCAGAGCATTGAGAAAAAACTACTCTAAAAACCAGCCAACGAAGTGTACCCCCGACACTGACGTGGGGGGGGGGGGGGCATGGCATTCCAGTGTCCCAGCGTAGCATTTCAGAAATCTGACAAGCCTAGTTTTATCATAGATAATTTTTTCAAGGAATCTCCACTCGAAGTAATGTCACAAGATATAATTAGGTACTTATAAATGTCCTCAAAAATGATTTCCTTGTTTTTATTTCCATCTGATTACGTTTCCTCTCTTTTAGAAAGAGGGGAAAAATAATTCGTATGTGATTGGTAGATAGCGAGATTTTTTTTATCCATTGTCACTGCTTGAAGAAGTTAGCTAATTGTTTTGAAATAATATGATTTGTTAGTTCTTACTTGATACACCCGGTAGTTCTAACTATTATCTTTACTTTTTTTTTTTTAATTTAACAATTCGAGGCAGAGAATTACTCTTATTTTACTTTTAAAATATGTATTAAAAAAACTGCTCCCCTGATGCAAGTTGAAAGAATATTCACAAAACCTTCTGGAGACTTGAAGATTGTCATCTTAACCGTCATATTGTTAACACTTTGATTAATAGCACTTCATGGGATATCTTTACAGTTCAATGACCTCTATCCTCGTTGCGATTATCAGGAGAACAATTAATTAAATTTTACTTCACCAACATGTGAGATCACTTTACCTATTGAGGTCAAGAAGGTGATTTATCTGACATGGAATTTCACATCGGCAACTAGCCACGCGAAGGGGTAAGATTACGAAGAATGGTTTGCCCCTACAAATCATGGAGGTAGCTACACATCCATGGTACAAATAGTATTTTCAGAAAATCGCCGAAGTACGTCAACTTTATTTTGTTTAGTTTTTCAAATTTTTAATCAGTTTTATTTTTTGTGATTAAAATTTAAAATAAAAGAATATATATTGTACCTCTAATGTCCCGATTATTTATCATTTAGGAATGAATTTCATCCCGTTAAAAGTGTTTGTTGCCGATAAAAAGAAACTATGTGTTCAATATTTTTAGGTTTTCTATCGATGTGTTAAGTTTTGTTCCAATCGGTGGTTCATACTTGTTAGATGTCTGCTTTACGTCCATTTTTAAATCCAAAACTAAACTTTCCAGAAAATTCTTAGAAATGGACTTTCCACAAAACAGTGCTTTGTGCGTTTGAGAAAAAATCTCCTTAAACTTCCGAGGAATGTTCTCCTCAAAATCTCCAGCTAGTAAACCGGAGTAATATTCAGAGAACAAGGGGTGTATGATCGAAATGTACCATGTAACTATTTAGAATGATCTAACGATGTATTCAGTAACCACGTGAAACAATACGATGATGGAGTATATCGACATTTCTGCCATATGGCTGCTCTGTCTGTGAATGGATTTTCCACCAGCGCAGCGTGACGATAAAAACAATTCGAGTTCTATCGCTGTCGGAGCTGCTTTTCAGCTGCGTAATTCGATTTCGTAAATTAGTCTCCTACGCGTTTTAGAATTACTTAGCGATGTATTTCCCACGCCCACGCCCGTCGAAGGAGAAGCACTTGTGCGCAAATTCCGCAATACCCGTTTGACCTTTTCGTCGGCGTGACGTCTGTTTCTGAATCTTTTACCTTTTTGATGCTTCTGAATCAGCTATCGCACAGTTCTGTTGAATGAAGTCTGGGATGAAAGAAGTTAGAAACGGCACGGTATTTTAGACTTGAATATTCATTATAGCTAGTTCGGAAAACGTGGCTTGTTTTATAGTTCGAATGAAGAAGCGGTGGCACTATTACATAATATGTAATCTGAATAAAAATTGAGAATCAAATCTACCAGTAGCGAACTTCCTGGAAAAAAAAAGTTCATTTTCGAATTTTTAATGAGGATTTACATTTTTCTTGCCACTAGAGCGTACTTATTGCTACTGAAAAAAAAAGTGCAGGAACTTTGCATTCTTCAGACCTCTTCATATTCATGTGAACGCAGTGCTGTGTGGGGAGGAGGGATACGCCGTTTCCAGAAATATTTGGTTTATTTTTTAAAAAACAATGCAAAGCTGATGTAAACTGGCTTTAAATTACATAATATAGGCAAAAAAAAAAATATATTTTTTAACGATGTACATATAAGTTAAAGCTGGCGCATGTATTCTAAACTGAGCCTTACAAAAGTCCCTTAACTTACCCTATAAAAAAGTGCGTTCCTCAAATATTTTTTTCTTCCACAGCACTTGATCTCCGCAAGCCGAAATCAATGTCTAATTCAAATATTCATTGAAAAATAAAAAGTACAAACACCCCTGTAAATTTGATACCTATTTCCCACAGAGCAGTGAAAAATATATTTCCCAACCACACACACAGGGAATTTTGTGCTGTGGTTTTCTTTTCTTTTTTGAAGATTTCTTGCTGGCAATTGATTTATTTTGTTTCGGTCATTTTCATTTGCAGATCTTTCCTTGGAAGCACCGCTCTTATTGTAGGTTTGGGAGGGGCGTGCACAGGGTGGGGAGGGGGAGAGAAGGGACACCTGTTGGCCCGAGCCGGAGCCTGAAAGAGTCCCGAGATTTTTTTAATGAGGGATGAAGTATGTGTAGGGACGTAGGGGTGAACCATATGGAACAGGCCCGTAGAAGTCATTTGTGATGGGCCCCAAAATATTTGTGCACGCCCCTTGGTCTGCTGTGTTACGTGAACCTTTTTTTTTTTATTTCCTTCAAAAACAGGATATTTAACAATTTTATGCATCTGCACGTGCAATAAAAACAGTCACATGATACTTTAGAGTTTGTGCTCGCTGCAGAATGCTACAGAAATAATCACTTCAAAAAAGAGAATTATTGCGCAATATTATATGTTTTGCTGTACAAATTTGCTTGGGTACATTCGGTACATATTTTAAACAAGAGTGAAATTCCAAGCGAGATTTTATGCAATTTATACTTTTACTGTCATCAATGTGTTTCGTTAGTCCACAAATTCTTTGTGAGCGAAAAGATGCTCTCTCTTAATCTCTCATAGGGCAAACATAAAATATACTCAGTAATTGTGTAAAGAATGCCTCAATACGAAGAAATAAAATTTTACAGGAGAATCGTTTGAAGTTAAACTTTTCAGGCAATTTGCATTAAGAAAAGTAAGTTTGCTGTACTCTCCAGTGGTTAATATTTGAACAAAAAAATCTGTCATTATTTTCCAAAGAAGATATCGTCCTTTGAATATTTTAAGCGAAAACAAAATAAAATTTAAAATTTCGTATTGTGGCACTCTTCTTCCAAACGAGCGATATATGGATAAATTCGTTTTCCTCCATTATATATCATCATTTCCTCTGAGAACGGGATGTTTCCATGGATGTAACCTCCTCCCATTGAGAAGAGATTAAATGGAGGGAGTGAAGACTAATTCGTGAAACCAAGACCCCCAAGTCACGTGATAGGCGTCTTTGGGTCAGATTTGCTAAGCCAATGATTGGACTTGCTCCCTCCATTTTAATTCCTGCTCTAAGATTCCAACTCTGTACGGGGACAACATTTTAGGTTCCCTGAAATTGGCAGTCTCTTTCAAAACGGGACGTATGGTTTATCTTAGCTAGGCTACCATATTCCCCTACCTCATTCCATTTTATGCAGATTTGCCTTCCTGGAAGAGTGTAAATGTGCGTTCTCAGCATCCCCTTATTGATTAGGAGAAAACAGAAGAACTTCTCTTCTATCGACTAGTTCGAGTAATTCTCCCTAGTCCCCACTTAATCTCTGAAACACGTGGTGTCACCACCTCGAGCTGCTAGATTTAATGGGCTATAAACAACATGATATTTTTCGCTATTGAAAATTTGGTGTCCTTGGTATGTGCTTTAAAGTGCTTGAGTGCTTCATCTCTTCTTAATATGAACAACTTTTCTTCGGTGACAAGTATCGTAGAATCACTCAGCGCAGCTCAAATTTCAGTTGAATTATATTACTTGATGTTATTTGTTTTTATTTTATTTTGTAAATCTTTTAATTCGATAATCAATGGCATTTTATCGATCAACGATGTCGTCTCATAGCGCCACTTTTATTTAGATACTATTTGACGGTAGTGAGGTGGCGAAATCCCTGTGGAGCACTAACATTATTTGCATACTGTACAGTTATACAGTGGCAGACAAAAAAAAAAAATGCAACAGTTGCAGAAATTCTCACTTCCAAGAATTTCTCGAGAAATAAGCGAACGAATTCAGGAGTGATTTATCAAAAGGGAACATAATCTACTTTTTACTAAAGCTCATTTTTTGACATTTTTTATATATTTCAGATGACCTTAATCAAATCACTTACTCTCGAGAAGTCCAAACGGGTCAAATCCTAGTTTATTTAAGGGTAACGTTTGACTTTTCGATCAAAAGGTAACAAATCCGTCCTCTGCACGTTTTATTTTGAACGAAAGAGCACAATCCTGAATGAATCTGTAGGGCGAAAACTTTTCGATTCAAAAAATCAGATGTCCAAAATCCTCAAATTTTTATCCATTAGTTTTCTATTCAAGTACTTCGTTAAGAGAATATGAGAAGAGGAAAAATTAGGGGTTTAGCCAAATTGAAATTCACAACATTCCGGTTTTCGTTCAAAGTGGCACATATTCAAAATTAAGATGGCGATCTCTTTTTTTTTTTTTTTACCCAAATGTTTCTTACTCTGGCCATGATTTGTTGTATTGTGCTCAATTCTGCCCCCATAACAGATTTAAAAAAAAAAAAAAAACTTATCGCTAATTCGTTTTTCTCACCTCCTGAACATATTTGAAAAATGGATATGTTCCCTTTTGATAAATCAGGACTCAATTGCTTCGTAATTTTTATCGCTTGAGAAATATGCTTCAGCTGACATGTTTCAATAAAAATGATATTACCCATGCATTCTGGGGACCAGTAACAGGTTGAAGGAACCGAAAACGTTTTTGATAATCCTCCATCGTAAATTAGCTGTGAAAAGAGCTGTAAATTTCAGCAATTAATCAATTTACTAAGTACAATTTACAATTATTTTATAGATTTTCGGTACTTCTCTTCATGAAGATATCCCTAGGAAACAACAAGTTGAATTGGACAAAATGAATCTTAACTACTTAAATGCGATTTAAAATTCAAAAGAAAAAAAAGATTGGGGGGGGGGGGGTTCAAAATACATGTAAAAAAGGTTTCTCCTAGATGCCGGGAAACCCCTCAATATTTTTAGACTTGTGGATAGCAATATACTGGAAGAATTTTAGCTTCCTATTTCAACTGAAAGAGGGTGCTCAACCCCCTCCCTCAAATTTCAATAATATGGGGAGGGGGTTTAAAAGAATACTTCGAACTGAAAAGACAATGCTACATATTATAATATTCACTAGAAATATGCATATACATTGCAATAAAACAATCATTTACAAAAAAAAAAAAAAAAAAAAACAGCTGAGGAAATTAAATATTTCTCAATTTGTGTCACTTTGTATGATACGGCTAATGTTAAATTAAGGGGTCATTGAGCACCGTCTTAAAATTTGAGTAAGAAGCTAAAACTTTTACAGCATAATACTATTAGTGATGTAAAAAAAAAGGGGGGGGGGGTGTCCTGGACTCTAGCTGAAAAGAAGTTTTTTTGAACCACCCTAGGGGGAGGTGTTTAAATGGTTTTTTTTTTTTTTAATGAAAATCTGTAATTGTCCAAAGAAAACTTGCTTTTAATCTTTATAAAATTTGCATTTTAACTTTTTTTCTCTTACATGCTCTGCAGCAGTGAACGAAACGAAATTGAAGATGAGTAATCTTTTTCGTCCAGTAGTACTTAAAAGCATTTGATTTATTTGGGTATTACAAGGGCGTTGTCGTAAAGGGATTTTCCTGAAGTGAGGGTTTTTCCCAGACGACGCATAGTACTTTTGAACAATGCAGAACATTTATCGTGCTTTTACGCATTGAATAGAAAGATGAAAATTACCTGTTTTCGTAGGGGCTGTCGAAACGATAACACAAACATTTTTCAACATATTTGATCCCTCTTCCCTGATCACGCTATGTTACATAAACACATTGTTAAAAATACTTTTTATTTCAACCAAAATGTGTGTCGCACTTCTTGTTTACGCTTTTATCCCCCTTGTCACAATTTCCTCTACCTTCCTTTCCCTCTAAGCCAAAGACATCATTTGTGGGCGACGAGGTGAAATTTTAAGTGTGTATTATATTTATTGTTGTTAGTAGGAGCTCGCTTCGCTCGTTAAGAGGGCTGTTTTCGTTAGGAGTCTTCATTGGTGGCTTATTGGCGCTTGACAACCATTTCACGATATCTTGCCAAATTTGAGGCTAAGGGCCTCATGCAAGTGAAACACCCTCCGCAGTTGCGATTTGCGGATTACGAGCGGACTGCGAGCGACCTGCGGCCACTATCCGATGCAAGTGTAACACCGCCGCAGATTTGCAACTTTCTTCTCCTACTCGGCATCTACAACCGATGATAACGATTCTCAGCCAATGGGGATCTGTTTACGTGACATCATACTCACGGATCACGTGATCTCCAGCTGCCGCGAAATGCTGTTTACAATTTGTATAGTTGCCGCGCAGATGAGAGCGTTAGAGCAAAATGGGAAAAACGCATTTTCAGTCTAAAATTCTAAATCATTTTAATTTTTTCAACAACTGACAACATGATCCACCGAATACTTGAAGGAATCAACTTTTTTTTTGTCTATTCTTTTAGAGGAGCATATTTGAATACATGTTGAAACTAACGAGATAAAGAGATAAGTTCATTCGAGCAGTGATCCTAACTCTAAATGTAGGCACAGAAAATAAAATAAATTTACATTTTTACACTCGAAGGACACAGATCTAGGGTTGAATTCAAAGGTGATATACTAGTAAATGTTTTATTTAGCTTGTAACAATCACTGAAAGCTTTGTTATGGTTATATTCTATGCATGATTTGATTGTTTACCCTGACATGTCAAAGCTATGTAATATTTCAGTTCATATTTTTGTCAAACCTAAAATTTGCAACTTCAGATCTGTATTTAAGATTCTGTTGAAATAGTATTTTCAGTGTGAACATAACTCAGTTGTCATAAATGAACATAATTCAGTTTTATTTGCTTCAAGCTAAATGGAAATTTCATATGTATTTCTTTTTGAATTCTATTCCTTGTACATATTGACAGAAAATTGTTTCTTCAAAAGTTTCAAAGACTACAATATACTTCCAAATTCTATACTTCAATTGAATAAGTTCTTTTTAAGTAAAGCGGCTGCATTTATTTCATGTTGACAAGATATGATAGATCTAGCTGTGTTACAGAATACTCTTGATTTTCATTTTAATTTAAAATGATTATCACTTCTTCCCTAAAGTTACCATATAAACACAAAAAAGGATATCCTTTAAAAACTTTATGAAGGTACCGGTAGAAAAGAGATTTCAAAAAAAGAGAGAAAAATTAATTTGAATTTTGTTATCTTGAATTCAAATTATGTTTTTCGCAATCATGAGTGTGTGTGCATATGTAGGCGTGTGTTTGTGTGTAGGCATGTGTGTTTGTGTCTGTGTGCAGGCATGAGTGTGTAGGTAGTTGTGTGTATGTGGGTGTGTGTTTGTGTATGTATGTGTGTATGTGTAGGTATATGTATGTGTGTGTAGGTGTATATATGTATCTGTGTGTAGGAGCGTGTATGTATGCGTGTAAGTAGGATATTGACGAAACCTGGAGACGGTTTTTGCTATAGGAGCAGCATCGTGAGGAGCCGGTCGACGGTCATGCTGCGGAGGGTGCTGGTGGGAAAATAAAATGATAGGAACGCCAAAAACAGTCAAATGAAAGCAATAAGCAATCGTGATTGCTCAAAAAAAAAAAACATAGATAAATATTACTTTGCACTAATTTTCCGTGTAAAGCTTTTCTTAGCTTATATGTACAAGATAGCAATATACAATGAATTCATAATTTGTACCACAATAAGTGTACAACATATATTGCACAAGTAGAATGAAAGGGGTAGTTTTTAAATTTGAATACCATTATATTAGTGCCACTTTCATTCTACCTGTTAAGCATGAATGCACGACTGCTTTTCTATTACACAACAGCTACATGGAAAATTTACGGGTTTTCTGGTGAATGGTGATACCACTACTTACTACAGCCTGGGTATCACTTTTGGTCGATAGCGCCCTGCCTGTTCAACTTTTTAGGGGTATCAGAGAGATTGAAAGTACAGTTAAACTCGGTAAATACGAAATGTAAAAAATCTGCGAATTTGTTCGTATTAGCCATTTTTCGCAACAGCTGTGAATGAGCAATACTGTGAAAAAAATGAAGAACTGCTTGCATGTATTAAAAAACATTACTACTGATACGCACACTGAACTCTTACTATTAGTATGTTCAGAAAAAAATTCTTATTTCTTATAAATGAATGTTTTTGAAAAAGGAAAATGAAAATTGACAATTACGGAATAAGTTTTTAATTCACAATGGAAGATGAACACTTTTATCAGCGAGTAAATTAAAATGTGCACAGGTAAAAAAATGTACAGGCCTTTTTTTCTATGTAAAATAACTAGTATTTACTTCTCTTTACACAATGGGACTTCTACTACCTAACAAAATGGTAAATAATTTTCCAAAAAAAAAAATTACAGTATTGAACAACAAAGATTTTAAGCAAAGAGGTCAGAAAATTTCGCTTGTCTTAGCCAAGACCCTTAATTTAATGTACTTATTGTACATGAAATTTTTAATGTAATTAGATGGCAAACCAAACTTAACGAATAGAATGTTTGTTGTAGCCGTGATTTCTTTATAAACACAGGTCGTTTCAAGAGAGTTTAACTGCATCTTGATACAGTATATCGCATACGTAATACAACACTGCCGCAAGTCAAAAATTGTCCATTTTGATTTGTAGGATGTCCTGGTACATTTTAATTAGTTCTATTAAAATTCAAGACAGCCACAAAAGAAACAACATTTTTTAACCTTATTTTTGAGATGAGTCTGTGTGTTACAAGGGAGGGGCAATCGCCCCCCCCCCCCCTTGAGGGAACTGCACAGGCAATTTAAAAAAATTGTAGTTCTAAAACACAAGAATCGGCAGTCCTTGATGACGTTAAAGTAAGGAATCTCCCTCCCAGACACTTTTTGGAATTGAAGTTTAAAAAAGGTAATTTCAGACGATTTTGATGATGTTAGGATGAGGAGTTTGGAGACCCTCCCCGGGCATTTTACAAAATTTGTTTTATAGGCGTGATTATAAACATCTCAGGTATTGTTTCAGGAAGGAGTGGGTGCAGTGACTTTCCTCTGATAGTTTTTATTTTTTTGACACTGAAGACCCAAAAAGGTGCAGTTTTAGACAACCTTAGATCATATTGCGAGAAGGGATTTCAAAGCGTTTCTACAAAACTGAAGTTCTAAAACGCAATTTTAAAATACCTCTTTCAATGGAAAGGAAATGGGTTAGTTTGGAGACCTGCTTGGATCTCTATGTTTTTGTTGTGTTAAATAAAATTGGTGTACTCCCCCCCCCCCCTCCAGTGTAAGTCAGATACGTACTAAGAGATTAGTTTAAAAAATCAACCGCTCCCTCCTTGAACATTTTCTAGATTCACCCTTGCGATTGATTTCAAATTCCCCAGATACTCACCCCTTTACATCACAAAAGATTGTCTTAAACTTTTTATTTTCGAAGTGCAACCTCCATTTCAAACAAATTCAGGAAGAGTGAACTGAATTTTATCCCTTACCATACCTCACGCCCTGTTATGTGTTCATCCTTGAATACCACAAAGGCTCTGTAAAGAAAAAGATACCCCTTAAAAATTTTGATATGTGCCATGTTTTTGGATACCCCTGTATACATACAGGAATGATTTAATATGACAAAGGGGAAGAAATTGCAGCGTGACTTAAAGTTGAAGAAGGCAAGTATCTGTACCAGGAACATCAACCAATTCAATTGTTATGCTATAAATTTGCTTTCTTGTTGTGCATAACAATTTTAATTTGAAATATATAAAATAATTAAGTTTTATCGTTTATAACAACTCTTTGTTTCTAAATCAGTGGGTCTTTGCATGTTCTGGTTACCAGTTTTCATTTGTATGCTCTATTGCGCCGAAATTTCAGCTGTTATAAAATTTGCACCTTATGACTTGGTTTCGATATAACACGGTACACATTCCTTGATTTACATTATTTCCAGGTCTTGTATAAAACGGTTTCGATATAACACGGAACATGGTTTTGATATAATATGGTACATATTGACATGATTTATGATATGTACATGATTAATTAGGTTAAAATATGAGTAAAAAAACATTTATAAAAAAGTCTCGTATAACACGGTTTTGATACTACACAGAACAAATTAACTGTGTTATACAAGGCACGACTCTACATCCATAGGTGCGAGTTGGGAAATGAGTCCCTAGATTTAAAATATATTGAATGTATTCCAGTGTCGTATTGTTTTTACTTAGCAAAAAATCTTTTATCAGAATCACCTATCGACAGTTGGCCCCGTCACGCTCATTGACAGATTTTTTTATTTTCTTTTTCATTCTACAAATTAACCTGGACCGGTTGAGATATTGGAGCTCCTAGGCCAGACAAGCCCCCCCCCCCCTGTTATCAAACCTTACAATTTTAGCCATCTGGGGCCCTTAAAAAGTAGGGGTCCTAGGCCATGGCCTATTCAGTAATGAGACCCTGCAGTTAGCATTTGATGAACCTTTCAAGCTTTGACATATCGCTGTTCTGGTGGAACACTGACGTAACTACAAAGTTAATTGAAAATGAGTTATTGTCGTCACTGAGTCCAAACGTGGCCACCTCATATGGAGGAACATTGACAGATTTGTTTTGCAACATTCAGCCACTAGGCAGTAACTTAAATATGTTTCATTGTATGCGGTTGTTTTATGTATATTTGATTTTACAGTAAAAGTACTTTTTGCAGTTGCATCAGTATTTGACTGGAACAACAATATAGTTAATCAACTAACCATGTGTTTTATTTGCCCCCGCAAAAGTAAATGGCAGTTAAGTGATATGCTTTTGAGTAAAAGGTGTCCATGAATTATCATATGGGTGGGTTTATGAGAGACATTGGTTATGTGTCCCTGTGCTAGTTTACAATTTGGGGGGTTTGTTAACTATCATATATCTAATGCATTTATCATGTGAATTGTTCCGTGGGAACCACTCACAATTGCAATATGGTTAATCCGCCACTGGTAGTTCTTGAAGTAAAGATGGGAGGATTCTAATAGGTTTCAACTCGGAGTTATTAAAATTTAAAAAATATTTAAATTCAATGTGGGAATATTTTAGGTAAATATCGGAGAGAACACCCTCCACTTATGTTCTTTTTTGACTGGAGGGTGGTTTTAGAACAAACTATATGTAAACAGTCGAACCCCAATTTAATGAAATTCTATTTAACAAATTTTTCTTTTCCCCTGACTAATATAAAGGCAAAAACCCCTTTTTACCGAATAATAAACCCCGAAATAACTAATTCTTTTCACAGCCGAAAAAAAATTTCTTTGTTAATTTGCACTAGTAAATATCGGATTGTTTTCCAAATACTAAATCCATATTGTTCGAAGCAGATGGCTTCTTGGAATCATCAATTTTTGACAGGGAGGGCGAGGTGGCAACCAAGGAATAGTGATTCTGACACAGAAAGAAATACTGAAACTCCCATTAAAACTTATATTTCAAGTGCTTTACATGGCCTGGAAACTAAAAACATGTATCACATGCAGCAGGCTGCAAAAGTATTTTCTTCTCTCCATGAAGTCGAAAGAGAACTCTTTCGAGTCAAGTATCAAGGAAATTGTCAAACATCTATTGCTCGATAGTTTAAAATTTCAAATTAACTAGCATGTAAAAAGTCGTTGAATGCTGAATAAAAAGTGTACGCTTTCTAATTATGGATATTTTTTCGCAGTTGCTTATTAGGGGTTTAGGCAAGGCAAGTGCATTTTTTTTTTAAATTTTCAATCCCGGATATTTCGAATAACCCTGATTTAACGTATAAAAGTTTAGGTCCCAGTTAATTCGGGGTTTGACTGTATAATAAACTATTAACTATTGGCAGCGCCTATTATGTAACGGCCTTTTCAACTTGAAAAAAAAATCACAGATGTTCAACTGAAATTAGATAAAAGCAAGCATTTTGACTTAACAAATGCACAATCTATTTTTAGACATTCCAATTTATTCCTTAACAAACCCTTCCAATAACATCAAACTTCACATGGTCATTGAAGCCTAAGAAGTTGAAACCTGATTATTACATCTACACTACTTAACTGATTTTTAATTCTTAAATCTACATTACTTACGTGCATAAACAATTGGCCCAATATCAGTCTTGTCCACAAAAATTCCTCCCCTGTGAGGGCTTTAGTTTAAACAAGTTTCCTGATCGATAAAGCATTCGACTCGTAACTGTAAAGATGCATTGCTAGATGCAAAGCAATTGAAGAACTACACTAGATACTGAAGATGGTACACTAGTTCTGTACCAGCGGGAGAAGGAGAAAGCGCTTTCCCTAGCCCGATAGTTTCAGATTTTGTGCATGGGACTGTTTAAATTTCTTAGTTTAACCTTAGTTCATTTTAAAATTGAAATAAAACTATTTCAGCAATGAAATTCACTTAAATTTGGAATCATCAATATTCTCAGACTATCTTACAATACTTTTCATGATATTATAAAAAAAATTGAGAACTTTGAAAGGAAATTGCTTCTTTTCAATAAATGCTTCATTCAAATGTACCTTAAGTTTTAATCAGTTTTTGCATACAAGCATTCAAAATATAGATAAAACATCAATCAAAACAAGAGATAAGCGTTGTAAAAAAACATTTACATTTTGAATGGAAAACTTTCGAATTAAGTAGAACTTTTAAAACCAGAATTATTGACTGTTATAAACATTTACTCAAGTAAAATTCAAGGAAAAAAAGATGTTGATTCATAGAGTTTTGAATAGTTGAAGTTCTACTGTACTTTAGAGTACAGTTGGTTGTTTTTGATTTCCAATTAAATCCATCGGCTTTAATGAATAAAACATGTAGCTAAAAGCAAAGTTATTTCATTTCTTAATGGAGTTTT
This sequence comes from Uloborus diversus, assembly GCF_026930045.1. Lineage (NCBI taxonomy): Eukaryota > Metazoa > Arthropoda > Arachnida > Araneae > Uloboridae > Uloborus > Uloborus diversus. The sequence continues at coordinate 183,522,131 of NC_072731.1, read as the reverse complement.
TTTGCCAAAATAGAACTAGATCAAGATATTCTGATAATTTCTCGCTAATAATACTCAGGCTAACAGTAGCAGCACTTTAAAAAAATATAAATACCTTAGAGAAGGGCAATTCTTACCTGCTTGTCATCACAGTTTAAGCTTTTATTGAACAAAAAAGGTCAGCAATAGAGTATGTAGATTTTAACGTATTACTAGCATACTCTTTTGCAGCCCATTTTGTTTGAATGCACCCGAGCAGAATTCTCAATTAATTAAGCATATATCTTGCTGTTTCCTTCGATAAATGAAATCAACTAACCAAATCCATATTCCTCATTTGAATTGGATCTTTTACATCGTTCATAAAATACGACAAGCAACACACAACAAAACGTCCGCCATTAAAACCTCTCGCAAATATTTGTGGCGAGATTTTTTCTGCCACAGAGTTGAGTTGCAACTTGCGGCGGCGCATGCTGAAATTGTTACAGCTTGCATGGCACAAATCGCAGATGACGTCAATTGCGGCTTCGCAACCCGCAAACGTTTCACTTGCATGAGGCCCTAACTCCGACTGTTAGCTGACAAAAAGTAGCTTATACTTAAAGGACCAGACAGATACGCATATGAGGATAGAATTTTAGGTTTCAAACTAAGGTTTAATGTTTCTGGTACTTCAACGCCATAAGGATGAGACTGAGCGGAATGGCTTCCCCGAAATGTTCCGATTCCTCAGGTGTTGTCTCACAACAACATGTGCTCAGCAAGCTACAAACATGCGCTCAGCACTAGCGAATATTGCAATCAGAATATGATTGGTGCTATTTGTTATTAATTTGTTGCTGTTTGTGCCTTTTTAACGTCGTTATTCCTCATTAATTTATTTATGCTACTTGAAGCAATAAAGAAACTTGAAACTGAGGAATATAAATCCTTTTTAAATAAACAATGAACGTGTGCGAATTTTTGCATAAAACCTGAACTGAGTGAGGGAAGGGTCCAACTTTAAACCCTGTATGCAGATTGGTTATTTACTCAGCATTTTACATCTCATAAATATAAGTTCATTTTAAAAGACCTTTTCAGCACTTCTTTTTATTTTTGATTTATTATGGTGTTATTTTATTTAGTTATTTTATCTACGAATCTTTTTAATTCATTTTTCCTTATTTATTGATTTACTTTATTTTGAATTTTCAGTGCTACTGAATCAGTTTGACTTTTTCAGAAATTAAAGCAACAGTACAAAGTAATGCCTTTTTTGCTGAAATACAACAAAAGCTTTTCATCCATTAGCCATGGTTGTCCCCCCCCCCCTCCTCCAAGAGCAATGACTCACCCCTCTCCGATCCTATAAAGTACCCCCTCCCTCAGAATGGGAGCTCCCAAATAGTAAACTACTCCTAAAAGCAACCCCCTAAAAATTTTAACAGCACATTCTGCACCCCCCTTTTCTCGTGGCCACTCCTTTTGCATTAAAAAGAATGTTCCCTGTAGCGAAGGATCTCGTGTCTTCTATTTTTTGAATTTCATATGTTGTTGAATTAAGTTTTACAAAAGAATATTCTTAATAATAGTTATTTACAACAGAATGTTGTGTATACTGTTCTGGAACATTTAAAATATGAGAGTTTTTTTGAGAAACGAAACTATAAAAAGGTCATTTGTTTCCCACGCCCCTCCCCTCCCGCTATCAGTCACTCTGCGTTTATTGCACTGGTTTGTCGACGTGGGTGGGTGTGCGGGATGTAGCAGACGGGTGCGTGGGCGGTTTGTTTGTCTTCTCCTACTATGCCTGGCAAAAGAGATCAGTGTTTAGGAAAGACAAAGTATTGATGAGCTAATTATCGTTTTTCGAACTTTACAGTGTCATTTAACATGCTTAGTGTATCATTCGTTTCGTTGGTGATGACGTTTTCGTTGATATTTTGATTTAAAAGGTGCTCTCTGTTGCTGTTTCTATTTTTTCCCACAATAGTCGATTTTTAATTGAAGAGATAATGGAAATAATTTGGGAATGATAGAAATTACGTAGCAAAAAAAAAAGCTCGGAAGCTAACTGTGTATGGCACATCCCATGTCAATTCCGCCTGGCAAAGAAAAAAATTCCTCCTCCATTGTCTCGAAAGTTTTTGATTTTAACGTATGTTAAAATTCAGATAAAGGTAAACTGCAGGCATATTTTCGTTTTTCCCAAAAAAAATCCTGATCCGAGATACAGCTCACGAAAGATGGCAACCTGGGCGCAATTTCTCACGTGCGACCTCCGAAGACTTTTTTAATTTAGTTATGTAGCCACATTTTTATTTTCAGTTTCCACTTCATACAGAAATTTATTTTTTAATGAAACCAAAAACACAGCCTTTAGGTCACTCTTACTGTGACCTCCCAAAAATATCCGTATTCGGCAAATTTTGCTGACGATTTGACAAATTTGGAAACAGTATTGAAACATTGCGATAATTTTTTCCTTTTTTTAAAACTATGAAATTTCTTTTTAATGATGCCCTTGGTTTCTTCTCTTCAGGTGTTATGTGTGTGTGTGAAACATGTGCTCGTATTTATCATTCTGTAAAAGAGGAATTTCATCCGGCAAATTAAGTACTTTCGCCCAACCAAAAATTTTAGTTTGGGCCGCCCCTGCCGAAAATCTGACAAACCGTTTAAGAAATGTTCAAAATTTTCCGAGCTAGTCAACAGACTGATCAATTAGATTCATCCTGAGAACTATATAGTAGTGGAAGGGGGAGGGTGATCAGTCTGGCTGTCGCAAAAGTATTATTTTCGAGCCGGAATCTGAAACGCAACTTGCCTGGTGCGCCTTTCCGTTACCTTTGGCCTTTCGGTTTGTGCGACGTCATTCGGCGGCGGCAGCAGCATCCAATCTCCTCCCCCTCCCCTTTCTGTCCGCCTACTCCCGATGATGGGGGGAGGTGCGCGCGCGGCATCACAAATGGCGGCTTTTTACTTCGGCTGCTGCCAGCTTCCCCTATCGATCCGTTCTTCTGGCACAGGGGGTCAGTCACACCGAGGTAACAGTAGTAGTTCGGGGGATTGGAACGCTCGCCAGACTCCGCGAGAAAGTATGTGGTTGGCTAGACAGAGCCCCCTATTTTTTTACTGTGCACTGAGCTATATAACTAACTAGTGTGCTATCTGAGCGGTCTGTCGTTGTCTATTCTGGGGAACCCCAGAAGAACGTAAGCATATACCCCAGCAGGAAATTCCCAGTTTTATCTTAATTTCATGTACAAGGGCATTTTTTGCGCACTAAATGAAGATGGAAACAGCTTTCCATACACATTTTCTGTAGAATTAAATATAACTTTGAATGTCTTGAGAAATTCCCACGGTTACCTATTTCAGTGGTTTTTGAAACCATAGACTGCAGCACATGGCTTTCTTATCATTTTCTATCTTTTTAAAAATAAAAAATAAAAAACATTAATTTAAAAAGTCTTTTTTTTTTTACTTCAGCATCTTTCTTCAACCAGGTTCGTCTTTTCAAAATTTCCAGCGTGTAGCAAATATACTTAATCAGTGTTCAATGATATGATTAGTTTTTTTTTTCCCCTAGAACGTCAAAATACTCTTTTATCTTTTTTCTGTGAGTAAAATTCCTTTTAGAGGCTTGAAATATACAAAAAAGTGAAAACCATAAAATGATCGATTGTATAAGAAAACTAACTCCCTTGCCAATGAAATGGAAGGTAGCAGGAAAAGCCAGATATGCGTAATATTTTGAATTTTTCTAACATTAAAATTTTTGATATTTTTATTTAGAAAAAAAAATCAAATACTATCTAAGAATTCTATTTGTTTTTTCCCCTTATTTTATACGATGCGGTTTTTTTAGTCGAAGTAACAAACGTCAAAACGAGCGTGACCCCTGTAGCAGAAACTTTCTATCCAGTCTGCGACACTATTTTGGGCAGTTGAAAATAATCTGCAGCATTATTATTAGTTTTATTTTAAGTTTTCATAAAATACACAAGTCCCTTGAAAGGTCAAGATTTAGATACGTTCCAACTGGTCAGTGGCCACTAGACCCGAAAAACTTAGTGGCCCCCACCGTCACCGAGTTTTAAAGTATAAAAAATGTGGGGGGAAGGCACTACTTTCATAAAAGTGAATAGAAATCTGCACACTATGAAAAACAATTATTCAATTCATATTTATTTAAATGTGGAAAATTCAAGTTAAAATAGGTTTTGAATTTTTTTTTTCAAAAAATGAATAAATAAATTAGTGAATGAGAAGTTGGCAGAAACTGCATTTTAGATGAATGTTTTAGTTTATAGCAGAGTTTCCAAAGCAATGAGGATCAAATACAATTGTGCAGATAATAATTCATTTTTCATGAAAATAATTAAAACAAAAAAAAAACATGATTTATTGTACATTTTATGTTACCTTCAATAGTTTGTATTGAAGTAAATTGATCAAAACTTGATCCAATTCTTTTTTGTGAACTTAGGCAAGTAATAGTCTCGTCTATTTCCATCTTGCGAATGACCAAACATGGCGTCTACGCGAAAAATTCAATGATTATAAATAGAATTTTTAATTTGTAAAGTAATAATAACTAATTCAAAATTCTTGAAATAGTCAGTTTTTAGCACATTAGTCTCTAAAACAATTAATATAGAATAATATTGTAAAGATAAAGTTTTGCATTTTTCAAGACAATAATTAAGAATTATCCGAAAAAAATGGCATATTTTGCACAATTTTCAACAGCATGAATTGCAATAAACATCCAATTCCGTTTATGAAAACTTAGGCCCTTAAAGAGTCTTGCGTACCAGCATCTTGGAAATGACCACACATGGCGACTACACCAAAAATTAAGCTCTTAATTTCTGAATTTGTTGCTAAAAAATAATTTAAAAATAAAAATCCTCATGAGACTATACTTAAGTTGAAAAGTTTTAAGCGCTTTTGTATCCAAAGCAATGAGGATAAGGTGAAATTTTAAATATAAAATTTTTCATTTCTCAAGAAAACTATTTTAAAAAATCAAAAAAAAAAAAAGATTTGCTGCACATTTTAAGTTATTTTTTAACCGACTTCAAAAAGGACGCGGTTATCAGTTCATACCGTATGTATGTTTTTTTGTCCACTCACAGCGTCTCACCTAGTGAACCGATTTTGATGATTCTTTTTTTAATGGATAGGGGATAGCTCAACTTAGGTCCCATTACTTTGTTTGACCATATTTGTTCTTTAGAAAAAAAGTTATGGGCAAAAAACAACAAATTTCATGCAGTTTCCCTATTAAATGATTAAATTTAAAACCATTGTTGTGAAAGTTTGGTGCCATACGACAGTGACATTTATAGTAAGTGTAGTGATAATTTTGAATGAAGACTTCTCTGAAGCAAGCATCAAGTTTCTTCAGGGGGATATTTCGATGATCGGGAATCTGGCGCTGTCGTCTCATTTTTGGCGTAAATTTTATTTTGGTAACCCTGCTGATTTATAGTAAGCCTATGTGAATTATCGAAGTCTTCCCTTCTTCAGTGCTATTGCTCCATAGTGGGGGTAAACCTAATCTGGAAGCGAGGTGATGCAGTCATTAGGATCTGCTTAGCCTTCACAATGCTACCATTTGGTTTGCCTCAACTGCACAGTGTATTTTTATCGTTATCATCTACGCCGATAACAGATGATCAGGGAAAGTAAGAAAATACAGGATTGCACAACAAGCAACTTGTATGCTGTAAAATAGAAACTAGTTACGTAATACTTAAATGGTTATAATTAAATTAACTACACATGAATTCCAGAGAGGAACAAAGATAAGTTTTCAGTGCCAACCGCCTAAAGTTTAATTCGTGTTTATTGGGGTTTTTTTAGTATGCAGCATTTTTATGAAAAAAATAAGGCGAAGTTTCGTGATGGTAACTTCTTACTACTTCTGAAATACCTACATTTACCACTAAAAAGAATAAAATAAAAAAATTTTGAAAAAAAAAAAAAAAAAAAATAGAACCGACTTCAAAATTGCTCTAAAAAGTGAAAAATAATTTTATTCTTTAAACACCATCGATAATGCTTTTAAGCATAATTTTTGAAGTTGGCGCAAAAACGATAGATAAAATCATTCACAGCCGTAACTCAACTATAACAATAAATTTAACCAGGCCCAGTTTCTTCACTATCACATACATTATGCATTGATGACAGCATATTTGAATAATGATATAAATCTTTCATTCGTAACTTTGGATGCTTTTCTGAAAAAAATATGAACGAAGCATGGTTACACTGGATTTTACATTTTGTTTTTGCGCCAACTTCAAAAATTATGTTTAAAAGCATTATCGATGGTGTTTAAAGAATAAAATTATTTTTCACTTTTTAGAGCAATTTTGAAGTCGGTTCAATTTTTTTTTTTTTTTTTTTTCAAAAAATTTTTTGTTGGTTTGCAGTTAAATGAAACATTCAATTTTCCTTTCTTTTGGAAAATGTAGGCACTTAAGCATCTTATCTACTTCAATCTTATGAATGACCAAATATGGCGACTATGTTTCTAGCTGAAATGTTGAAGCATCCATCGCTTTTCCGGTGAAAAAACGAACTCCGAAGATCCTTTTGCCAAGTTGTATTTTATTTTTCTCTTTTATTTATTTATTTTTCTTTCTTTTTGTTTTCTTGGTAAAATTATCTGCAAGCCACTGAAAAATCTGCGACGCACGTTTCGCGTCTCGCAGTCTCTGCTACCGGGAGCGTGACTAAATTTTTGACGCATGTTTTTTGATTTTCAACTCTTGAAATACCCTTGTAGAAGAGTGAAAAATATCTATGTACACTATTTATATTAAATCTGAACACACGTGCACGGGAAAAAAAAGAAAGAATCTCACGCCCATATGTGTAAATAAATTAAATTCTCAAAGCAGGGGTGATTGTGTTCCGGTATTTTACCGAATTTCCGGTATTTTCGGACGTATTTCCGGTATTTTTATGTCCGAAAATACCGGAATTATGTGTTTTTTTTTTTTTTTATGCTTTTATCTCCCTACCTCCGCATTTTTTTAAAATTATATAATACTCATCAAAAATACCTGCAAGAGCCTTAAGATGGACAAATGTCAAGATAATTTGTATAACACCAGCTCAAAAGTAACTTTGTAACCCATTAAAAATTTAACCAAATGTACACACAATATTTTGACTCAGAACTATTTAATACATTTAATACTATGGCAAAGATGCACTTAAGTAATAGGGGCCCAAGATTACCCCCCCCCCGTTCACTTTGAAACTTTCAGGTATTTTTTGATGACCTCACAATCACCCCTGTCTCAAAGGCAGGGGGGGGGGGCAATTGCTCCCTCTAGACCCCCTTAATGATGAGCCTGCTTTCAATGAAAGAAACGTTATTAATACGCAATTGCAAGTTTTAAATGCGGAACTAATATAATAAGCTAACTGGGACGAAATTCTATTCTGCGAACTGCCAACTCCCAAGTAACAACTCCATATAATTCCATGAATCAATATAGTTTTTTAAACATTGTTTTCTAGATCTTCTTGGGGTTTTCTTGTTATAAATCTGAGTGAATCAGACCCTCTAATTGGCATTCTCAGCTCCAGATTTCCTCGGTGTGGAATGCAGGCCCGCCATTTAGCGGGGGCAATCGCCCCTCTCTTTTGAAAAATTTACATTTTTACAAAAAGTGGGCATGGGTTTCGTTTTTTCCTAATAAAATTTACATTAAATATATTTTGTAGAGGAAACTTCCCTACTCCTTTTTATTCACATTTTCCACATTATAAAACTGAGATCTGATAAGAAACAGAATCTCTTGTCCTTAAGAAAAAAAATCCTTTAAAAACTTAAATGCAAAAAACATTGCGTTTTTTCCTTTTTGAACTTTTTCTTTTCCAAACGTAGATAAAAACTTATGTTTGGAAAAAATGTGGTGGGGGTGTTCCTGAAAGATGCTATTTTGAAAATCCACTGATGGTATTTCTGAAATATCGATTACGAACTTGATATTAACAATACCATCCAAACCTGTCCATTGCTGGTTGGGTGCCCCGAGTTACAGGGCTTATAACTCGGTATATAAATGTGCAGATCAATATAAATTTCTTTTAAAAACTAACATTACTTTAATGATAATTTTTTTGTTAAAAAGATTTTTTAAGCATGTTTATAAAATTCTAAGCAATTAAAATTGAATATTTTTAAAAGTGAATGAATTCATTTTTTTTAAAGCCAATTGTATTATCATTATTTATTTATTATGAATATTATCTAATGTTGCGGAAATTACATTTGTTTCTTGTTTATGCTCACTCATCATAGTTTAATTTTCCCGCTTGTTAGTCGATAAAAACTGACTGATTGCAAGTTATATGCAAAATAGCCGTTTTCTGCCGATTAATCGGTGCATCTCTTAATTTTAACTTCCAGTTAAAAATCAACTTTTTAAAAAAGAATTCTGTTTCTGAAAGATTAAGTTCCTTTTTTTTACGTCCTTAATTCCGCGATATCAGCTCCTCCCCCCCCCTTCTTTTTCTTTTTTTCTTTTGTTGTAGAATTCATTAATGTTACGTATAAGATTGTAGAAAATTAAAAGAAGGTAGACACAGAGAAAAAAAATAGGGAGATGAATTTCGTATTTTTTATGAGTAAATTTCTTCAGATTGTGGCAACAAGATAAATATTGCCACAGAAAATGTTTCATTTCACGAATAGCTCATTTCATTTTCTCATTCTTTTCTATTCGTTTGCTTTTCCGGATTAATATTACCGATGTTTTTTATTGTTTATAAAACGAATTACTTCACCGTGTAGAAAAATTCTTATTCATTGTATTTGTTATTCTTTTTTGTTTTGAGAGCGTTTTAGCAGAAGTCTTTTAAACTCTAATTTTGTTGAAAGGCAATTTATTTTTTATTGTATTTAAAACAAAGCTTGAATACGATTCTGATAACCAACTCAATTGCGCTATTATAGTTCGGAATATAATAAACTTTTTAATTTAATCACTTTTATATTTTGCAACATTTTGTAAATTAATAAAATGTGTGTCAGAAATTTTTCTTTTCCTTTCAACTTTCATTTAATTTATTTTCTTTTGTTTTTATTGCAATCGAAAACGGTATTTTCTACTTTCAGTGAATAGATATTTCTTTTGATTTTCTAAATTATGTGTCTTCGTGATATGAGTGTAAACTTAATTGTATTTAGATGATCACAAATTTTTTTGTCTTTTTTTCCCCCTTCAAAATTTTATTTTTGGGTTCTCGATTTAAAAAAAAAAAATGAAAATATCTTGTCTGAAGTTTCGTTATTTCGATAAAACTGCAAAATCTGAGTAACTTTAAGCTTAAAGTTATAAACGTCGTTAACTATTTAAAAGCAGCTTGTTCTGTATTATTTGCATTTATTTACGTGGTATTGAATTGATGTAAAAATGCTTTAATTATCTTGCAAGTCTTTCTACAATTAAATGTAATACAGTAGACCCTAATTTTACGCGGGGTTACGTTCCTCAGAAATGCCGCGTAAATCAAAACCGCGTAAATTGAGACCTAATAATAGTGTTAAAATAGGGGTTAGGTTCCGTAGATTTTTAAAAAGAAAAAAAAACATCATTCCAGCGATGACTAATTGCATAATAAGTTTAATTTGTACTTATATCGATTTCTATGCAGAACATGCATAAAAAAAATAGTTTAGTGTTTTTTGGCAGTTAAGAATTTTTCTCTGTAGTTCTTTGCAGACCATTAACGCATCCATGATCATTTCCATGAATGAATCTTCCAGAATAGAATCTTCCTTCCATGGTAGAATCTTCCTTCACTAACAAATCAGAAAGATAAATTCTATTGTCAAGGTATGGCTCAAAATGTTCAATATTAACGTTTTTGGTTCTGTGTCATCGATGTCGGTATCCTCGTTGCATTTCTCTTCCTTTGTCACTCCTAAAAGCTCTTCTTCCAGTGTGTTCTGAACTCTGTGAGTTTAATAACTTTACATCTGAAAAGAGCTCTGGAACCAATCGCAAAAATTGTCTCCAAAGTGGCCCAAACTCGATTATTATCACGTGTATCTGAACTTATCACGCTTATTACTGTAAAAGCCTGATCCAGCAGTTGCCATGCGAATCAAACCTGTAAGTGCTTGTCTAAACTAGCCTTAAATGTTTGAATGGTTGACCTTCTGCTGGATAGTCTTACCCGAAGTGGAAACTTATTTTATTCATGAGTGAAAAAGTTACAAAACGAATTAAATTGTGGTCGCAATGATATTTATTTTGAAAATATCTTAATACCTTAAAGTTTCGATATTAATTTTTAGAACTGCAACATTTACAATTAATATCATTGAGATAATTTATTTGTTATTAATAATTATAATTGTTAAAATAACTAAAGATTAACTTCCTGTTGATATTTAAAATGTTTTGTGTTGTTATATAGTTTAATACCACAAAATAATATATATTACTTTTTTATTTTATATATATAAAAAAATGTTGACTTGTATATTTTCAGTTTTTTGCAGCACATGTATGTGGTAGTTAAAAGACCCAATGGCGAAATCAGTTATATCATATTTTAGTTTTAAAACGCTTAATTATCTCATTTCGCGCATTTCATTCTTCACTTTGATTTTTTTTTTTTTTTTTTTTTTTTTTTTTTGAACTACCGTTGTTATTTGTAAAATAAAAACTTACTCTTATTCATTCATAATATGTTAATTTATTACCATTGTCTAATCTAATGCAATATGTATTAATGAAAATAATAACATGCATGTATGACCAGTTTTATAGAACACACGTATACAATAATCAAAAAAGCCAATTGCAAAATTTGTTATGTTACATTTTATTTTTAAATCGGTAAATTATGACATTTCGCAAATGATTCTAGCTATCATTCGTACTTAAATCTCATTTAAGATGTATTATTTCTCATGCTGTTGCTATAAAAGAATTTAGTTGCTGTCGATTAAAATTCATTTAAATATCAGATGTTTTTGATATTTCGTTAATATCATGACATTTTCAACTCCTGGTCATCATCAATTCCGTGCTCGTTACTTTTATTGAGATTAGATACCTCAAAGGGGAGAAAAGTATTTTATTTCCTGTTTTAAATAAGCTAGTTGCATCCTCACCGATACTGTCTGTGCTTTGAAAAATTCTTAACAAGCCTTTCCTTTCCTAGTGCAAAATGTTTTTTCCCGCGATTTCTTGTTTGGTGCTTTTGAAGAATTAAATAAACATATTTTTATTCAACAGTTGGGTTCATATATGCAAATTCGTCGCAAAAAAAAAAAAAGATTGTAACTATTAAAATGAATAACTGAGATTAGTAAAAATGAAGAATCTTGAAAGATTTTTTTTCTCCCTCTCTACATCAGAAGGATTTCCTCGCGGAGAAAATATTTCCTCTCAGCGTCTGCTCCCGTATCCTTGATTTTGCGACTGTCCTTGAAAAGTGCATTGCATCCGTGTCGTAGTCGTTTTTTTCTTCTTTCTGTTCCGACTGCTTCACTTCTTTCGCCTTTTGTGGCTGATCTTCGAACATACAGTAAGACGTTTGACCGAAACAAAAGCTTGATAGGCGTAGAATTGTAGCGCCATCTTTATACAAACATGTTGCTGGGCATCTGAGGACTGGTGAAATTGTGATACGGTAGAAACAGGCAGCAAAGCTCTTGAACTTTGCTGCTTGCAGTAACAGCCGCCGATAGAAGGATCCCGTTATGAAGGTTCGGGAAATTTAAATGAAGCTTCTAGCGATAAACTCGGTGGTTCCGAAACTTTTTATTCGCCCTCCCTTTCCTTGAAATCAAAAATTGTTCTACCCTCCTACAATTTTCGGCATTATCTAATTGGTTTGACAATTTATTTGATCGGTTTGAAAAACATTTTTTCCTTATGTAAAATAAGTTTTCATGCACAAAAATATATTTTGTTATTATCATATCATGGGTGCAAGACCTTCCGTCTCAGGACGGATTTCCGTCTTGGACAAAAATTTCCGAGACGGAGGTCGGGACGGAAATAAATTCGCTGACTTTCTTTAAGTTTTTACTTAAAAAAGAAAATTTGAGTGTTTGAAAAATATGCTTTAATATATTACTGGACCGTTCATAACCACGAATTTACATCGACATTCTCTCGGTTTTCCGCCATGGGCTTGTTTTGTTTGCAACGTGCTTTTGGAGGAGTGACTTTTCCACTCGCGCCGTTTGTCTTTTTTCAGGTATAGCTGTGTTATTTCGAACTCACTGCATTGCAGACCGAGGAGTTGCTCGCTATTCTTCCTGATTTTTCGAAATAATCGGCTTTAATTGAAAACTTAGCCTTTTCTTATGCTATTTTCGATCATTTCGTTTTTTTTTCATTTGCGCATGTTTTTTTTCTTTTTTCAAACTTTACACGCATTTATGAAAGCTATGTACGCTCTTAAAATGTCTTAAGAGTCGAATCTGAACCCCTGAATGAGAGTGATTGCTGACTAGATGTTTTCGCCACAGCAAAGGGCATCCGCATACCAGGTAAAACGGAAACTCAGGGATTTTTTATACTTTAATGAAATTGGGAATTTTGGAAATAATCGAGGAAAAATTTCAAGCTGGTTGGAAACACCGATGGGCAACCGTTCCTACATTTTTGACAAAGACTTGAGGAATCACTAAATTCCAATGTCATTGAATCTAATACTCGCTAGAATAGAAATATGGGGAGGGGGAGAGAAAGGAAAGGAGAAAAATAAAGGCAGCACGAGTTTGTGAAAAAAACGCTGCTCTTGCAAAGAGGGTAAGTCCGCAAATTGACCCACGATACTGAGGTCTTAAAACGTTTATATTTTGGACAATCTGAGTGGAGCGGGGGGGGGGGGCTACTCAAGGACTATAGCATAAAATATCGAAAATGAATTGAAAACCATTTTTGAAGCTCGGAGTGGTTCGATATTTCTCGTCTGCAAAACTCTTAAAAATTTAAAAGTCAAAAAGTTTTAGGCTCTCTTTAATGATGTAAAAGTGGGGAGGGGGAAGTTAAAAAAAAATAAAACTGGAGTCTTAAAAACACTAATTTAGGCAATCTTTGGTGAATTTATGATATAAGGTTTTGGTGTTCTAACATGAAAATGTTTTGTAGCTGATGTATTAAAACTATTTGAGGCTATACTTAAATGACATAAGTGAAAGGGCATTTGGGACCCTCTCCCGGAAAGTGTTTGTAATTGAAGTCTTAGAACTTTTAGGCTGTCTTTGGCAATGTCAAGAGGGAGGGAGGGGGCTCTCTTTGGGCGAAATTCCGAAACTGGAGTCTTAAAAGCGCAACTTTAGACCATCTTTGGGTTCGGGGTTCCTCTTCCCCAAAAAATATTCAAAGCTGAAGTATTCGAAACTCAGCTTTAGGTAATCTTAGGAAGACTGAAGAAGAGGGAATTGGAAGCCTTTACCTCAATAAATTTATAATTTAAATTCTTAAATCTTCGGTGATGAAAAGTGGAAACCGCAAATTGAAGTCAAATTTAGTGAACTTAGGGGAAGGAGTTCGGGGAGAGGGTCTCTCTTCCCGAAAATTTCTCCATGCTGAAGTATTGAAATGTTATTTTGGCTATTTTTGAGTGAGTTAAGAGTTAGGGAATTCAGGGGCCTTTCTCGAAACATTTTCGAAATTGAGATCTTAAAACTTTGGGTTGTTATGGCGATGTGTGGAGGGGAGTTGTTTTCTCAATAGAAAAATAAATCTTAAACAAAAACTTACACTGCGTTTAGTAAACACAATGGAAGGGGGGGGGGGGGAATTCCGCACCCCAGCCCGAAATATTTCCATTTCTGAAATTTTTAGAGCTTTGTTTTGGGCTATGTTTGGATGACTTAAAAGGAAGGGTGTTGGAAGATTCTTTCAAAAAGTTTCCGAAATCAAAGTATTAAAACTTTTTAGGCAGTCATAAGTCATGTTTATAGGTAAAGGGGGTACTATTCCTACAAAAAAAAAAAAAAAAAATTAGGAACTGAAGCCCTAAAAATTGAAATTTAGGACATTTGTAGTGAACTCAGAGCGAAAATATTTTGATGCTGAAATATTTAAAGCGCCACTTTAGGCTATATTTGAGTGCCTTAAGAGGGATGTGATTCGGGGACCCTGCCTGGGGTTAGGATTCAGTTCCCCTATTACTTTTTTTTTTAATTAATGAATATTGGAAAGGGTACCTTGTTCAAAAAATATATCTACTTCACTGAAGCTTTTTTTATTGCTAATTTCACCACCTGCTATCTTATAAAAGAATTCTTTTTCAAATGAAGACTGTGGAGGGAATGGTGCCAGTTCATTATCATTAGTCGCCCATACCCTTCCCACACCTTTCCTTCTTTTGTGCTTTGTTGGCGCTACCTTGGGTAGACTTTCCGATCAGAACTGATTTATGTTGCAAAAATGAAAATCTTATGTCCTAAGCGATTTTATTGCTACAATAAAAATGTTTACGATCGATAAAAAACTAATGGTGGGGAGCTGCGAACGCTTTTACCCCTAACATTATCCAACATCGTCTAAAATTGCGTTTTTTGAACTTCAATTTCGAAATATTGCCGAAGGAGTGTTTCTGAACTCCATCCCTTCAATAGTGCATTCAAAAGGGAGTACAAACGTTATGAAAGATGGAGTACAATTTCGTTTTTAAAGCTACAATTTCGGGGAGAGCCCAGAGCGCCTCCCCCCCCCCTCTTTCCCTAATATTTTTTGAAAGTTGCCCAATATTGTGATTTTCGGACTATCAGTTTGAAATAATTGATATAAGAGTCCCTGAACCCCTCCTTTCCCGGAACTTTATCAAAATGGCCTACCATGGCGTTCTTTGGACTCAAATTTGGAAAAATGTCTGGGGGAGAGCCCCCAGACCCCTCCCCCCTTATTGCCGGATATTAGGTTTTTTGGAATTATGATGCCAAAACGCTTAAATATTGCAATTTAAAGGATTAAATTTTAAATCAAACACAGATTCCAAAACTGGCATTATTAAAATCTACAACATTTATACACAAATTTTTCCTTAAGCCCGCATGCGGGCGGGGGAGGGGGGGGGGAGCTGAAAATATTTTCCGTCTTGAACACATCACCATACTTGCACCCATGTATCATATAATATGAGTATTGATAGTTTTACTACACTTAACAAATCGTACGAAAACACCGAAAAAGAGACGTTTAAACATATCTTTAGTGATATGTTTGATGTGTGGAATATTGTTGGAAAGAATGTTTTTTTTTCCTTTTTTTATTTGAATATTTATTCATTTATTTCTGAAAAGAGAAGTTCCTTTTGATGGTTTTGCACTGGTTTTAGTAGTTTTTCTGAAACCGTAATGTCATTGAAAATATATCAATGATAAGTGTATGAGCTCAAACCCGAATGCTAATGTGGTGACGTTTTACTGATTCTTATTTTCCAACACCTTCTTATTTTCCGACACCGGTGGTTTTTTTTTTTTTTTTGGTGATAGTTGAGGAGCTCGTTACTATAACTATATGCCTCCGCAAGGAGACGTGCCCCACAGATTGGAAAGCACTGCATTGCCTGTTGTAATTTTCTTTTTTCTTTTTTTTTTTTTTTTTAATTGAAGCTCAAGAGGAACATAATGAGGAAGATACATATTCCTCTAGGAGTAACTATTTATCGTCGGATGAGAAACACCGTTTTTCAGACATCTACACATTGCTAGTTTTTCAACACAGAGCTCATCATTGGAAGAAAATGAGCAGCCCTGAATAATAATTATTATTTTAGTATAGAATGATGTTGTACAGAAGATAAAATGAGGTAAACGAAATCTATCATAGGTAAAAAATCTTGGATGTTTTTGACTGAAAAATCAAATAAAAGTAACACTAGATGTACTATTATCAATTACAATTTTCATGAAAACCAATCGCTGAAAAAAAATTTATTTTACCATTTTTATATGATTATATCTGTATATTGGGTGTTTAAAGGGAAGGGGGACGTTGTCCACCGAAATACTTATTTTTTATTGTTAAAAAAATGCAAATGTAATGTAAATTGGTTTCAAACAGCGTTCGTGATAATTTTGATTTTTTTTAATAAAAAAGTCGGATTTTTTTATTTAAATCGGATTTCTTTTTATTTAAATCAGATTTTTTTATTTTTTTTAAATCTTCAAAAATTTGTGGTTTTAAATTAATTTACATTTATTTACATAATATATTTGATACTATAGATGAAAAAGCAACTTTTTAGCTATTTTCATTTCATTGCATCATGGCAGTTGCTGTTTTTCAATAATAGTTTAATCAGGTCTGTTTACACAAATACATGATTCAAATTAAGTTTTGTGTTCCCCCCCCCTCTACCCCCCTCAGCTACAACCACCAATCCTTCAACTATAATTCTAGGAAACAGTAATATCACTGTTTCCTAGAATTATATGATTTTCATACTTTTTAGAAAAAAGATTCTTAAAATTTGGCAGTTTTCTATGTTTATCAGCTTAGAGTCCACAAAAGTTCTGAAATTGATTCAATTGTTCAATTGGGATGAAGAAAGCAAAAAACAAAAAAACCTTGAAAGCAATTTGAACTAATGAATCCATTCAGCATCTATTCCCCAATAAAAGTACTTTAAATATTCAATATTTTATAAAAATTTAACAATATGTTATAATGTTTGGATAAGATGATTTTGTTTTACGCTTTGCTAAAAGATAAGGTTTCCATCATCATTTACATTTTTAATGTAAAATAATATGTTGAACAATTACTTTTCTTGACTATAACATATTTGTCATGGTGTATAAGAAAAACTGGAAATTTTTATTTTGTTCGTAACAACTAATTTTGGGGTAAAGCAATATTGAAAGAGTTTGAAAATCTGATAGTACATACATAGAAAGAGAGAGCTACGTAGTTTTGCTATTTGGAGTTAAGACTGTATAATGCAGCATTGGTAAATTTAGAGCCACATATTTTAAAAATGCAAAATTAATTTATAAAAATAAAATCAACTGATTTTTATCAATGATTTTGTTAAAAAAATCACTTGATTAAAATCAGTTGATTTAAATCAGTGATTTTTTATAAAAAAAATCACATGATTTAAATCATGATTTTAATCACGATTTAAATCAAGCTGATTTAAATCAACGAACCCTGGTTTCAAACCACCTTTTCTTTTCGTGATCCCTCCCCTCTAAACCTGAAGTCAAGTCCCCCAAACATTTTTTTGCACTCTATATCTTGAATAGTTTTATGATTATGTGTGCATGTGAATGTGTGGTTAACTTTTATCTTGTGTTAGTTTTTATGTTCAGTCATACTCAATCAGCTGTTTCATATGAATTAATTAAAATGAAGTTATTAATTTCATTATCTCTAAAACGACTAGTTCGCATAAATATGCTGCTGCAAATTTTATTCACCCAATTAATAATTTTTTCACTGGCAGTTTGCACAAGCAAAAACATTTTCACATGTACAGCTTATCATTTATTTAAAATAGATTCTGTTCCTTCTGACATGTAAGTCTGTACTTATTTTGAACTTTTTTTTATCATCCTTGGCATCCTGTTTGGCGCGAAAATTACAGTATAATACAGCAACCCTAACGCATAGCTGGAATCCCATACTTTACAGTCTACTCACGTCTCTTTCTGGGGGGACTTCTCATCAACTTATGCAGCGCTTTTTCAATTATTGCCTCCTTTTTGAGCCCGGGCATGTGTATGCATCCCTTCCAAGATGATGAAAGGATTTTATTCGTGCGACATCCATCACGCGATCCCCTCTTTCTCCCTTCCATCTCCCCTCCCTCTGCTTTACAGGTGGGAGGACAAGGTTTTGTCATGTCGGCAGAAAGATTTTTCCTGTCGTGAACTTAGTTCGAATTTGAATTTTGTTCCCATTGCAATTCATCTGCGCCAAAGGAAACAAAGTTCTAGTTTTCGTGCCTGTAGTTAGTGCTGCTTAGGTTTAGAAGAAATTTGGCGCCCTCCCCCCCCCCCCCCTTTCCTGTGCAATGCGCTCAAGTAATAGAGGGTAAAATTATTTTCTCAAAAACGAAATTCGAATGTTGGTAGACTTATTTAATGTTGATCTCATTTAGGCAACATTTGCTAATTTTTCACAGTTGTATTTGTAGCATAATTCGGAGTGATACATATTACGCATTTGTAATATTCTCTGCTATCTAATATAGTGTGAATAAAAATTTCCTCATTTCTATCAGGTTTTTAAATATATATATTTTTAGTCTTTCTTTGGTAAGCGAATGCTTTTCTTACCAAGTCATGTAGTTTTTGCTTAACATCACACAAATAAGACGAAATAATGCTACTCACTGTACACAACATTTTTAACGGTTCAAACTCAAAATATGTAATCTGTTTGCTTAAAAATAAAAATTGAATCGATTAAATCATTTTTGGAGAAATGGAAATTGTGCTATGAAGATAGGAAAAGTTCTATTCGCTCTTTAATCAGAGAGTAGAAAAGACTTACATTATAACTTAAAAGCGTCCAGTTTCTGCGTATTTGGCTTTTTGCAGGATTAAAACCATTCCATTAAAAAGTTCCGTACCAAATACTTCACTATTTGTTTAGCTTTTCTATTAACATCTAGTTTCTAGTATCCGTATCGTAGCCGCTAGTCCAGTTTTTAAATTTTAAAAAGTTGGCTTTATCTATTTATTTATTTAGTTATTTTATTTTCTCGAATCACTAGCGCAGTTATAATTTTCTCCCGAGGATTTAACAATACAGTTCTTACATAATATCAACATACACATATTAACAATATGATTTCCCTGACCCCGATACTTCTTTACTTATTTATTTAAACAACAAAAATTGAACAACTAACTGCGTGTAGAGTTATAGCTAGTTGCAGTTCGTTACGGCATGAATGCCACGTTTAATGTTACTGATTTTCGAAATTTGAACATTTCAAATTTCTCTCATGTTAATGCTGTCATTATAATTTGATTAGTTTACAATTTTTTCATTGAACAGATTGGATCAGTATCATCCAAACTGCGATGAACTTATAGGAGGATACCAGTCATATTTTAGTGAGTCGAGCTAGTACAATAAATAAGCTGTTAAGTTTTATACATTTAAAATTATTTTTCATCAACTTCACAATTTGTTCAATAAAATAAACGTATGAAGCCTAGTGAAAGTGAAAATTTTGTTTTAATTTCGATTCACTTCGTCTGTTAGATGGGTGTCCCCTCTATTTCGCCGACACGAAATTCCCTTCCCCCCTGTTTTTCAATTTCAATCTTACCTTTTAATATATGTAAAGGGGGGGAGAGAAATTTTAAATGTCGAGAAAACTGGCGTTAAAACGTTAAATGAACTTAATTAGAAAAGAATTATTTGACTTTCAATGTACAAAAATAAACATTTGAGGACAAACGTTCTTTTTTACAAGAGTTTCCGTGTCTTCCTGCTTCTGTCGCAAAACACTTAATTTGTCAAAAACGTGGGCTGCTCGTTGGAATGACCTTTAGCATGTGACGCTGACGGGAAAACTAATAAATGAATTAAGGCGCGCTCTCCCAGCTTTAAAAAGTACTTACCAGTACCTTAAAAGGCGGGGGGAGATTGAGAAAAAGGTAAGCATATCTTCGTAAAAGAACATTAGCTGTTATATATAGTCTCATTATTGTGTCATTTATAGTTGGGGGTAAACCTAACCTTGCAGCATTGAAAAGGCTACGCGGATTCTAATCACAGCCTGCCAGATTACGTTTGGTCCAACCATTATTTGCTCGCATCAAAAACTCGATTAAAATGTATTGGATTTGAAATTTCCTTAATCGCTTTGAAGTTTTAAAAATGTACGTCATCCTCGCCACTCAAGGGGTAGGGTGCGAGCGTCTACTCCTCCCCCTCCTAAGAGCTCTTCTTTTTGTTGACACACATTGTTGATTCTAAAACGGGAGTTTATGTTAATGGAACTGTGGTTGAACAACTCCCCCCCCCCCTCCCGGAGGTAATTTCTGGTTGCGCCATTCAATTCCACAATCAATTGAGATTTTGTCATTGCAATTTTGTCTTGATTCGGAATTCGGATGTCATCAGTTGTTCTTGGGAAATACCGCCGCCCACGAAAATAGTCATGTGTTCCGTTTTCTTCCGCTGCTCCTAAAAATATCCTGGTTGTCCTCCTGGATACCACTATGTCGGGACGCCCCCGTGTTTTTATCCCGGTAGGCGGTCCTCGCTCAGTCACAGTTGCCGTGAATCGGCTGAGAATGGAGATCTGAGTGACACGCGGGAGCGAAAGGAGGGAGGGGCGGTGCGATCAGCTGTTTTGCGGAGACCACGCGATTGGGAGTGGCTGATTCTTGGAAAAGCAGGCTTCAATTCTCTCTGTCTGCTTTTTTTTATGGTAACAATTTTCATTCCAAATATCTGCATGCGATTGCGTAATATGCTCTTTATCCGTTGGTATTTGTTATGATAATTTGATTTTTTTAAATATCTCATGTGGAGCATTTAAGCGTTGCATGTTGTGCAACATATGTGACGCAACATTAAGAACATAGAGTGAAGAGAATTTATGAGTGAAATTATGAAAGGAGACTATTTCAATATTCGGCAATGAAAAAAATATAAGAAGCTATTTTGGTTTGTAAAAGTACTATGCAGTACGCATCCTTCTTTTGTCTATTGAACCCAGGATTACCCAGGCGGTTTGTGCAGGGGGGGGGGGCATATAAAGGTAAAAGTGTCTTGCCCCTGCACTTCTCCAAGTTCAAAAATCACGCTCCATCAAAAATTGATAGTGTTGATCGATTCCCCCCCCCCCACCTGTAATAAAACTTATGGTTGAATGTATTTTACGTATGCATTGATGCTTATTTTTGTTGTACAATTTACAAAAGTCATAAAAATCAAGTTTTATATATTTTCGACAATAAATACCATCAAGCACTGCTTGAAGCAATGATTTTCATCTTTTAAAACTTAATATACTTTAATAATTTTCAATTCGAAGTGCTTTTTTCATGTTTTCGTTACTTCAACCGAAAATGAATCATTTTGCCACTAAAAATCTTTTTAATTGTTTTAAATCTTTTACTGGTGTTCTAGTTATATTTTTCTTGTTCTCATGTTGTCAAAAAAAAAAAAAAATCACTCGCGTCCTGGCGACTAAACTTCTTACTTTGATAACGAAATAACATAATAAACTGGGCCACTTTTGGAAACCCAACCAGCCAAAGATTATTATTTCTTCATTGACTTTTTTTTATCTTTCAGTCTTCTTTTTTAATTCTTTGTTTGTGATGGCTGCAATAGCGCTTCTAAGTTCTCACTTAGTTTTCCATATCGCTTAAATGATAAGAAGAGTCGCTATTCGTTTCACTTTCACCTTACTCCCTCAGGAACTAGACAGGCACGTAGCTAGAACTTCGTTAAAGGGGGGGTCCAAGGTTGTACGAACTTGAAAAGAGGAGGCATGCTAAAGCAGAATTAGTAGCTGATAATTACACAAGACTAAGATAAATCCAATTAAAACTGATCATTAAAATATGATAATTAACTAAAATTAATTAAATAATTGAAATTAATAGAGTCATTAGTTAAAATTAGTTATCAAAAAGTTTATGTTAAGTGGTAAATTAATTATTGTCAGTTTTTAAATTAACATTCAACTGAAAGTTATCACATACAAAGTTTCCAAATATGTTTGAACCTCTGTCCTCCTGAAAATAAGTGATATATTTTCTATTAATAAAAGGGCACAATAAAAGAAAAACAGAAAACGAAAACTGTTCTAGAAATTACTTGGAAAATGCATGCGATAATTTAATAAAATATTAAAGCTTTGTAATATATTTCAACAAAATATGTACATTTGTACTTATGCCATTTTATTTGAAAACTAGAAAGTCACCCGTCAAGGCATGACGGATGAAAATTGCTTCAACTCTTCTTCATTTGAACGAAGCAATTGCCTGTTTGGTGATATTTTGATGGTTGAAATTTTAACTCTAACACCAGTGAATTAACCCTAAACTCCAGTAGATAGCGTTCATTGTTTTCGTTTCTTCATTCCTCTGATATGACACAGTCTTACCAGTAAAACTGTTCACGTTACCGGATCGAGTTCAGCCTTGTTACAATAAAGCCTTTCCTTGCATGTTAAACATTACCAAAACATATTATCGAATTACATATCATGCCGTGGTGCGAATTCATTGTTGAAACACGCGGTTACTCGATCATCGGCATTATTTATATGAGGATAAATAAATCTATATCTATGAAGTCGAATGTATAACTATATGAATGTTACATAACGTAACCCTGTCCGATTTGAACAACATTTCAGGCAAAATCCCACAACTCTCTCAACGAAAATATTAACAAGGTTTCATTTAAAAAGCTTGAATTAGTTTTTATTTATTTACATTTATAATATTCTTTTGATAACACGAAATAGAATAATATTTCCAATCTTATCCGTTTTCTAATTATCATTCATAATCATCAATTAAAAGCTTGAACAAACTATTAACTCTTTGAGGGACGGAGACTTCCTTTGTTCAACCATTTTTTAACCGACTTCAAAAAGGAGGCGGTTATCAGTTCATACCGTATGTATGTTTTTTTTTTTTTTGTCCACTCACAGCGTCTCACCTAGTGAACCGATTTTGATGATTCTTTTTTTAATGGATAGGGGATGGCTCAACTTAGGTCCCATTACTTTGTTTGACCATATTTGTTCTTTAGAAAAAAAAGTTATGGGCAAGAAAGAGTAAATTTTATGCAATTTCCCTATTAAATGATTAAAATGATATTGTAGCGAAGTTCGCACTTTTCATCCGTGTATAACGGTGGCTCAGTGGTACAATTCTCGCCTCCCACACGAGCGACCCGGGTTCAAACCCCGACTAGGAAAAGTGAATTTTACTAAAATTTCGTTTCTACTGTTTCCCGTATTTTCTCGAATGTTCTATTAATTTCTGTATCTTTCAAAGTCTGGAAAGTTCCAGCACTTTCTCAAGTTGTATATAAGGAGATGTAATGTTCATTTGTGGTTCTGAATAAAGATCTCGAGTTGAGACTAACGAGTATTCGCTTCATTTGGCTTTACATTGTCTTCGCTATCTTCATCTACGCGACAATGTGAAACTCATTGTTATAAAAGTTTGGTGCAATATAACAGTAACATTAATAGTAATTGTAATGATAATTTTGAATAAAGGCTTTTCTAAAACAATACAGTGATATAGAGCCGAACTTCTTACTAGGTAAATTTTTACTTTTACTGAAATATCTACATTTACACTAAAAAGAATGAAACAAAAAAATTTTGAAAAGAAAATAGAACCGACTTCAAAATTGCTCTAAAAAGTGAAAAATTATTTATTCTTTAAACACCATCGATAATACTTTTAAACATAATTTTTGAAGTTGGCGCAAAAACGATAGATAAGATCATTCACAGCCATAACTCAACTACAACTATAAGTTTAACCAGGCCTAGTTTCTTCACTACCACATACATTATGCATTGATAGCAGCATATTTGAGTAACGATATAAATGTTTCGTTCCTAACTTTTGGATCATTTTCTGAAAAAAATATGAACGAAGCATCGTTACTCTGGATTTTACTTTTTGTTTTTGTGCCAACTTCAAAAATTATGTTTAAAAGTATTATCGATGTTGTTTAAAGAATAAATTATTTTTCACTTTTTAGAGCAATTTTGAAGTCGGTTCTATTTTCTTTTCAAAAATTTTTTCATATATAGTATATATTTTTTCTTTCTTCAGCCAACTGGCACAGTGATTTCAGTTAGCTGAAAAAAGAGAGAAGCAAGAAATAAATGGTGTTCTCAAGTGAAGTCGCTATTCCTCAAAGGGTGAAAGCTGTTCGAAAAAATTTTAAATATCGGTAAAGGCGTATTGCAGTTTTTATCATTATTTTTTTCTTTCTAACGGGGCAGTATTAGAGGCTTTAGCCTTTTGCGGAACAAGAGCGAACCAACGATACGGCATCCAGTCATTCATATGCCACCATTTAGGCGCGGATGTGAATGTCACAGGAAAATTTGATGCGCAGTTTCCACCAGATGGAGATACCTGAGCTCTCTTCGATGCGAAACTGCAAAAGGAATTTAATTTTGTCAAGAGTATTCACAGTCAAACGACCTAAGGGATCTTTTACATGCCGATTAATGGAATGTATACCTAATGAATTATATTAAGCATCTGTGTAATTTTATTTTAACACCATGTTGTTAATTTTAACAACAATACATATCATATTTTACGACGCAGGTAATGATTTTTTTTCTTCAATACGATGTTAAAAAACACTCTACTGCAAGAAATAGTAAATATCTTTAGCTTGAAGAAAATAAGTGTTAAAAAAAGGCAATATATAAAAGAAAAGCTCAAAAACATTTAGATCGTATTCACCTTTTTTGTTTCTTTGCTTGTAAGGCAGTAAATAGCGGTAATTTTCACCTAGTAATTTATAGTTAAATGCACATGCCTGTTTTTTGTTACATTTAATGCTATCTTCCCAATTTACTAAAGATGGATGCATAGATGCTAATTAAAGAACTCCTTAGTGCAAAGCCAGTGAATAACAATCAGAAAATGTATTCCAATGATGCAAATACAAATATGTTTTATGGAACAACATCGAATAAGATTTTTTTTCGTCAATTAAAAACTGTTTTTCTTTTGGAATCATAGAATCACAATTCAGTAAGATTTAAAAGTAATAATTTCTAATAAATTACTTATTACATGCGTTAATATGGCCGAACTTGTAATTTCATAAACTGATCACAGTAAAATACTCAAGTAATTTTCAATTTAATTTTTCTATAAAATTTTGATACCGTAAAAAGTTTGTTACATCAACTTCAAGTTTTATTTATTTTATTTATTTTACCTTCAAACACGATTTTTTTTTTGGGGGGGGGGCATTTAATATGTTCCATGATCATGCTTAAATATTGGAGGGAAAACATCAGTAAAAAATCTACGAAATTTGTTACTCAGAAAGGAGAAAGATGTTAAAAGTAATCTAAGTAAAGTAAGTTCAAATCAAATTTTTATCAAAATATAAAATGAATCTGAAATGAACCATGCCAAAAATATAGAGTTAAAATGAAAAAAAAAAAAAAAAACAAAAAATCAATAATTATTTTTCTCATCCTCAAACACACGAAATGTGTAGAATTTCTTTTTTAGCTGCTGGCTTAGAATCTAAAATTAGTTTTTAAATGGAAAAACACGTAAAATTGCTCGTATTATCAAGAAAACTTTAAAAGGAAGCACTGCGACTTACCTAGTTTGAGTAAACTTAATTTTCTTTTGCATACAATTTTTTGTTCAAGATATGTTTCCTATAAGTATGACGTAGATAAAAACTGCATGTTAAAACAGAAAAGAATCGGAATTCTATTTCTGATTCACCAGGAACGCACCTCACTCTGGCTGTCTTTCGTACAACATGCGTCTACGAAATCCACGAAAATCCAAAAAGAAAAGAGAAAGAAATAAAGAAAACCACGCCAATGAGACTGTGAGATACGGCGGAAGTGGCAATAAATGCTTGTTTTTACTTTGCCAATGGCAATTTGATGGACCAAGGAGAGGGGCTGAATTTCAAGGTCACAGGACCCAGCTGGTTTGAAAGTCGAAAGGGACATTTCCCCGTTTAGGACGGAGTAGGTGACACAACAAAAAGCAGATGAAAATTGGGAACCTGCAGTAGGGTGCGTCTTATAATGCACTTTTTGAAAAAAATTTGAATTTCTTATGGGGCACCCCTTTAATTGCTTCCTTTTGATGAAAAAACACTCACTTAAAAGTTTCATAGAATTTGAACAAAATTTGGAGGTTGCTACCAGCGATTAAAATTACGTTCATTGTGAAAAAATAGAGTAAAAATATATTCCTCCAATTTTCTATTGCAATACTTGACATCAACATGAAATTGGGTTGGTTAGGGTAGAAACATAACCCAAATACGTATTTCCTATACATACAAAAAAATAATAAGCATTTCATGGTTGCTATGCTGTGTAACAATGTCAAACAAAAATCATGCAAAAGTTCCATTACGCCATTTATATCATTGGTTTACAATTTCACTCTTTTACATTCACAAATATTGTAATTTTTTCCCCTTTGTTTCTAGTAATGTGAAATATACAAGCCTTTTTCTGATTGCTACTCATCATCCAAACTATTTGATAATATCTCTTCCAAAAAACTTGATGAAAAAACCTTAATGGTGAAAAATCTGAATGTTAGTAATGAAATCCTCTATTTTATTTCCTTTGGTTTTAGTTCTACAACATCTGATGTTCAGTGTTTCACTGGAGGAGTTGTTCTTTTAAGTCTCTTTAAGAAAGAGACCAATTTGGAGTTTGTCTCTTCAGAAATGACACGTAGATGTCAAATAAAATTTTTTGAAGCAAGTTTCTTTCTTGTAAGTGAAAATGCTTTTCAACAACAAAAGATCAAATCTAGATAAACTTTATTGCATATTCTTGTTCTTCAGAATCAATCAAAGTACATTCAGTTATAATAGAGGCAAAATAATAATAATAATAATTTCACTACAGTTGATTCAGATTCTTCATGATTTTCTTTCTTTCAAAATTTTTTCTTTTCATGCAAGTTCTGTTGCCATTTTAAAAGAGATTAATTTGCTACCAATTTCGCCTTGTCCTCCTAATTTTCTTTCAGTTAAGTAATTTCTCGCCTGGAAGTGAAATCTTGAGTAAAGTATCGTCAGCAAGAGCAAGGTCAAGCAAATAATCTAATGATGGATTCCAATAATGTTGTTTTTGATTATTGAAATAGAACTCTTTTAATTTTCTTTTTGAGCCTAACTGACAACTTGTGTTTCTTTGAGATGCTAACCAACAGTTAGTCAAGAGGTTGAGAGTTGATTGTAGCTACAGTTAATTAACATGATTTAATAAAATATGAAATAATTTCAAAGTCAGTAACAATCTAATTTATTACTAATTAAAATTAATGACAGAAAGATAACATAAATAAATATTATAATAAAAGATGCAAAAAAAAAAAAAAAAAAGATTTCAAATTTTGCAACAATGGTAGCAACCTCTAAATTTTATTCAATTTTTATTTTTATGATATGTGATTTTTTTTTTCATCCAAAGGAACAAAATGAGAGGGTGCCTCATGAAAAAATAACATCTTCAAAAATAAGACGCACCCTAACCTGCAGTTGTTAACACGAGAACCTCGTCGCCTGAATTGACTCAAGCGCTGAGAAAATTGCCGATTACTGGGAATATTTAAGGGGAGAGAATGCTGCGTTTTATAAAATCATTATCTTTCGGAAAAATTTTGTTGATGTGAGATGCTACAACTGAGAAAAAAGGAGAGAGGTCTTTCGGGAAGGGGGGGGGTCCGGACCCCATGGACCCACCCCTTGGCTACGTCCTTGAACTAGAAGAACACACTCGAGGGTAGTACCGTTTGTACTAAAGGTTTGAATTGAACGCACCTCAGTTGGGGATGAGGGGGGAGGGGGGGGTAACATTTTGCTAATGAATGAAATTGCAGCAAGGGCTCTTACACCTATATTTTTCTTCCAAAAATTACCTTTTACTGCAATGCCTTTTTTACTTCCTTTTACAAACGAACTGATGTGTGCATCACATGACTTCCTTTTACACCAATTTAATGTTATTTCCCAATTATTGGCAATTTTAAAATTGATTCAATAGTTAACTCTCTAAATATCACCAACAGTGGCCAAGATAAAACCGAATTTCAAAAAAAAAAAATCGCCTAGTTGACGACAAAACTTGGCGATCAAAAGATTGGCGATATATCGCAAAAGTCAGCCAAATTATAACACCACTTGAGTTTGCATCGAAATGAACAATGATTTACCACCAAGAAGGCGCAAAAGACCCCTTTAGAAACACCTGAATGCAACCAAAAGGGAAGGTGCACAACTAGTCCCCACCATGAGTGTACGTACCAAATTTCAACTTTCTCTGACATACCGTTCTTGAGTTATGCGACATACATACGTACATACAGACGTCACGAGAAAACTCGTTGTAATTAACTCGGGAATCGTCAAAATGGATATTTCGGTTGTCTATACGTTCTTAGGTATGTATGCACGTGTGGTCGGGTCGAAACAAAAAACTCAACATTCATTCGGGGATGAGCAGAATGGAAATTAAGGTCGATTTTTGAGTGAAAATGTTTTCGCGAATACAATACTTTCTTTTTTGTAAAAGGAAGTAAAAAGATTCCCGAGTTAATTACAACGAGTTTTCTCGTGACGTCTGTATGTACGTATGTATGTGCGTATGTATGTCGCATAACTCAAGAACGGTATGTCCTAGAAAATTGAAATTTCGTACGTACACTCATAGTGGGGTCTAGTTGTGCACCTTCCCTTTTGGTTGCATTCGGGTGTTTCTAAAGGGGTCTTTTGCGCCTTTTTGGGGGGAAATCATTGTTCATTTCGATGCAAACTCAAGTGGTGTTATAATTTTGCGGGCACATGACAATATATCGCCAGTCTTTTGGTCGCCAAGTTTTGTCGCCAACTCCGCGACAAACTTGGCGGTTTTTTTTTTTTTTTTTTTTAAATCTGGTTTCAATTTGGCCATTGTTGGTGATATTCAGAGAGTTCACTATTGAATCGCATTAAAATTGGCAATAATGGAGAAATAACATTAAATTGGTGTAAACGGAAGTCATGTGATGCACTCATCAACTCGTGTTTGTTTTTTGGTTTTTTTTCTCTCGTAAAAAATACTCCTGGATAAAGTTGCTGCTTAACTAAAAATCTGCCGGCAACTGACGACCAGGGCGAATACAAAAGGACATTCTTAGGGATTATGACTGCCCTTAAATCGCCGACATATCATCCATCCATTGTTATTGAAAATGATCCTAGTTTATTAATTGTACACAAGAGAAAATATTACTCATTGTGTTCAGATACCTAATGTAAGTGTTTGCCGTAATCTTTTTAATATATAAATTCTTTGTTTAAGTAAATATTTGAAATACTTTCTTTCATTGCTTCTGAAATTACTTAATGAAGTTTAGGCCCTTTTAGGCGCCATATTCCTGACTGATTTGTTGCTTTTTATTGACACCCCAACAGACCCACCGCAAGTATTTTGCTTCCAAAACTTTAATTTTCAGCATGTCCCCCTTTCCCCCCCCCCCCCCAAAAAAAAAGGAAACAATATTAGTCTGTATCCGCACCTGCTGGCTACTAACTAAAATACTTTATTTTTCAGGTATTGTTCTCTTGGCATTTTTTCCACCGTCATCTCTACATACCCTTACTTGGGGGGAGGGGGGGGGCAGACCCATTCTTACTTAATATTTTCCAAGTCGATATTTTATATTAGAAATCGCGCGGTCAAGTGGTTTGGTAATGTATGATACAAGTGTAAAAAATACAAGTTGTGTAAGATATATGTTCCACAATAAAAGAATCGCACTGTGTATGAACTGTCTTATTTTTAATTTTATCGCATCATATGCAAAAAATATTTGTCGAAAAAACATTCAGTCTAGATTCCTATTAGTAAATATTTCTTTGCACAAAAAGGTTTTAATTTTTCTTAAATAATATTAAATTTAATAACGATTCCAGTGATGCAAGATTCGTTATTTCATTATTTTGAAAACGAAATGGAATCTTACTTAAGATAGAGGGGAAGGGGTCTGAAAAATCTTACTTACCCTTACATGGGGGGGGAGGGGTTGTCAAAAATTGCCAAAAGCATCCTTACATAATTAATAATTGATCCCGTTGCTCCTTAGTCAGCTTCTTAAAAATGGTTTCCATTGGGGCACTAGTAGCCTGGGCGATTTGTTATGCTTGTGCGCATTTTTGCATCACCCGCCCGAGTGTGACGCCCATTGACACCCGCCGGATTGTCAGCGGATGTTGATCCGCCGTCATACCACTTTGCCTTCGCCTTGTTATTGAAATTTTACTTAGATACGCTTCCGCTACGTTTATTTATTCCAAGTACGATTGAAATGTGGGTGCTTTAATGGCTTGATAGCTGTTCGCCATATTATGAAAGGCGATTTTCCCGTTAGTTTGTGTTTTTGTTTTATAGATGCTACTGTTTAAGAGTTGTAAACCAGAGGTGTACCGATTAGTGAATTGGCCGATTACCGATTTATTACTATGATAATAACTTTTAAACGTTTTGTCACTTTTTTTTGTGTAAAATTTTTATTTTTTAGAATTTGCTAGTATATATTTTTTTTCGTGCTTGATGATTTAATTTTTCATCCTTTTTTTAAGTAGTAATTTTAGAAGAAAATTGTGAACTGTATGTTGAACCGTACAAATAAACAATAAATACAATAACTTTGAAAAATAATGAAAAATTGTTCAATTCGAATTCTTTCCCCTAAAAGTTTTTTTTTTGGGGGGGGGGGGGGACAACTCACACACATGTAGCCATCTCATGACACTCTATTTTATTATTTCTCAGACGCATTAATTCAGTGAATATTTGAAACATGAATGCATTAACTCAAAAAAAAAAAAAGTTTTTATTATTCATTATTTTATGGTTATTTATGTATTACTAGGGGCCCGTCCCCAACTTGTTCGGGTTGAAAAAACTATCTGTTACAAAAAATATTCTGCAGATTTTTTTGTTTTAAAATATCTTGGTATACATGCGCTTTTTGTTTTGTTTTTATGAGGTTTTGAAAGAAATTGATTCACTGCTTGATTAAAATTAAAACTGGCCCGTCATTTTGATTTTCCCCCCGGGGATGGCTAGCGCAGGATGTATACTGAAAGCAAATTTTATCTGAAAACAACAAAAACCGCACAAACTTGTATAGTTAAGCATTAATTTTCTAAAGCCAGAGAGAGGAGGAATTGACAAGCAATGATTGATTTAACAAAAATGGTTTTATTGCACCAAAATATGAGTTTTATTATTTATTGCTCATTGGATATTTTAATGAAAAAATTAAAATGTTCGTCTTTCACCGGGAGGAGGTAGTATAATGAGAATGAGAAACTTAATATTCATTGTACCTTCGAAGAAACATAGAACTGTTCTGGTATGTATAGTTAAATTTTACAATTTTCTAAAGTCAAAACTGGCCCTAAAGCTTAAACTTAAAAAAAAAATTCTTCATTTGCGAAAGCTCTCACCCAATTTCTCGGCAAAGAAAACATGTGAAAATTTATTACTTTTATAGCTAAAGTGAACAAATATCGCTTTGTACAAATAAATGAACGTAAAGAATGCTTAAAAATAAACGCTTCTATAACAAAAATTATAACTAACGATTTCTCTCACTACGACGAAAATTATAACTAACGATTCTTCAGTTAAATGGCTAACTTCTTTGCTCCGCGCAATAAGTATGTTAATTCTAGTCATCGCACTTATTATTGCGTGATCTTGAAAATGCGTGCATAGCTGCTATTTCGGAACTGTATTTCAGCAAAGTTAAAAGCGTAGCATTTCTGGCTTTTCTTTTCTATTTATGCTCAGCGTTTTGTAGTGCGTGTTAGTTAATGCCACCCAAAATAGCTCTCACAACAGAAGGTAAATATTGCACTGTTAAAAAAAAAAATAGTAACCGGATTAAAACGTAGTTTCTCCGTACGTTATATTATTGAAGAACTAGATTTTTACGGACGATATTTTCTACAAAAAATTTTTTTTATATATATATATATGATGGTAGGAACCCCCCTGGGGGGATAATGACGGAAGGGCACTTTCTTCAAATCATTATGTAGTGGAAAAGTACTTTTATTTATTAATTTTTGCACAATATACAGTAAGATCCCGCTACAACGCGATCCGACTTACGCCAAATGGCTATAATGCGAGTTTTTTTTATGAGTAATGATTTTTTTTTTATTGTGAACACAAATTGCTCGCCTGCAACATGAAGTTTTTTGAAAAGGAGCGGCGGAGCGTTAGAATGGGCTTCGTTGACACTAAATATTGGTTTTGTGAATGGACTTTTATCCCTTTAGAATCACTGAAAGCGGAAGTTCACACTATATTAGGCTAAACAACGCTTTGCTTCAGTTTTTATACAAATAACCGCTCCGATTCTTGACTTTTTTTTTCATTTGAACGTTGATAAAATAAAATCTCCCAAACGTGTTTTTTCATCTAAAGTTGACGAAAGTGGTAAGAAAAAGCGAAAGTTTCTGACCATTAATGAAAATGTCAAGATTATCGATATTCTTCAATAATTAGAAAGTTCTTCGAAGGTAGCACGACAATTAGATATTCAATTAAAAGTCAAGATAAGGAAACCCGTAAACGTTGAGAACTTAGTTTTAATATTGAAGCTCGCAGATTACTGTCTGGAGCAAAGTACAAATTTCATGAAAATGGAAGCTGCTCTTTCATTAGGGCTTAGAGAGGCTTGTTCCCACACTGCATAAACCATCATCTTCATCATTTTAAAAATTATAATTAAGTTTACGATATCTTCTGTTCAGTGGGTACTATAATGCAGTAATGTATTTAATGTAAGTATCTTACTGTTTTAGTCTGACAAAACCCAATTTTTTCCAATATTTTTTTTTTCCTTCGCAATTTTTTGTTTTATTATTTTGAATTTTTAAAAAAAAAAACAATACTCGCAAATAAGTCGAGAACTTGGTACAAAAAAAATGACAAAATTTGTGGGGGGTACTCCCGTAACCCCCCCCCCTCCCCCCCCCCCGCGAGGCCAAAAAAAAAAAGTCGAGGCAAAACTGCGAGGGGGAAAAAAAGGAACAAACAAAATTTCATTTGTGAGTCATTCAAAAGCAACAATTAACGAAATTTGTAACTATTTATGTAACGGGGTCATTTCCAAATTTTTAAAAGTATTTTTTTTTTTTCTGAAAGAGCATGCTTAAAAACATAGGATCTGACCATTTTTTTTAAATAATTTGTTTAAGTTTAATATTTTTAAAAAATTACTTAAGTCGGCGCGCTTTCAATGTTTATGCTTCTGTCTGATGACATCACAAATGATGAAATGCCATTCTATATTACCATTCACAGATCAAAATATTTAATTCGCATCTTTACTCACGTGTATTGACAACGATATGGTTGATAGCAAGCGTAGAGCGCAATTTTAATTCGCTTCTTGATTATCATAACGTGGAATCGCGGTAAAAAGGTGCGGAGAAGTGCAACATTTGTGACGTGATCAAGACCACGCTTTGTTTCAAAAATCGGACATTTTAAAAAAATAATTAAAAAATAACTGTTGGGAAAATAAAAGTATTTTCTGGGTCCATGTTTTTTTTTTTTTTTTGCTTATTCTATCAATTTCAGTGACAAAAAGTACTATTTTTGACTGAAGGAAACAGCCCCATTGTTGTGAATGTATTATTTCTATCGTATGTGGTCCGCTTAGAATTGCGAACGGGGTACCAAGTGGTCAGTTAAAAGGTTGAGAGAACCACTGAAATAGTGAGTTGACTGGTGAGTGACTTCACTGCAGCTGTACTTCCATGACAAAAATGCCACACTTACAGGGAATTGTTTTCGTTAACTTAAGTGTTACGGGGTAAACGCAAACGACTTCGTTGCAAATATTGTACACATGCATAAAGCAATACTTACAGGAAAACATTCTAGTCATTGATCTCTAAACTTAAGTAAAAGCACCTCTCCTTTAAATTGCAAATATTGAAAAAAGAAAAGAAAGCAACAAAAAATATATAACAATAAAGATGGAGCGATAAGCAAATTACCGATTAAGCGGCAAAACGTAACCAGCCGATTAATGAGAATGAAAATGATTTTTATTATTACAGTTTCTCCCTCTGTTTTCTCTGCCCCTCCCCCA
The DNA here is from genome assembly GCF_026930045.1 of Uloborus diversus. Classification (NCBI taxonomy): domain Eukaryota; kingdom Metazoa; phylum Arthropoda; class Arachnida; order Araneae; family Uloboridae; genus Uloborus; species Uloborus diversus. The sequence goes on along the minus strand of NC_072731.1, from coordinate 183,488,287 downwards.
CCTATTTTTCATTTTTACTATTCTAATTTTTCAGAATTAGTTTTTTTTTACCATAATATTGAAAATAATAAGAATAATGTTTCAGTTCAAATTTTATAGCATAAACTTCATATTATCTTTATTTTTACTAATAATAAAGCTGAAAGTCCCTCTGTCTGTCAGGATCTCTGACGCGCATAGCGCCTAAGACCGTTCGGTCGATTTTCATGAAATTTGGCACAAAGTTAGTTTGTAGCATAAGGGTGTGCACCTCGAAGCGAGTTTTCAAAAATTCGATGTGGTTCTTTTTCTATTCCAATTTTAAGAACAAAAATATCGTAAGATGGACGAGCAAATTACGAAATTATCATAACGTGGAACCGTAACATGGGCACAAGCCAATTGGCGGGAAAATTTACCATACATTATTTGTAAATATACAGGTGAACCAAAAGACCTTTTAATTTTCTATTACGGGCAAAGCCGTGCGGGTACCAATAGTTAATAATAAAATTGAATTCTGTAATCTAGACTTAAAAATTCAAATATTAAGTTAGTAGCTCGTACCCAGTAGACACTTCAAATTTGGTTGAGAACCCCGCCCTCCCCCCCCCCCCCCTTTTTTTCCCTTATTAACCATTTAATCGCTAACGTTTATCCTTTATACTAACTATAAAGCAATCCTAAAGCGTTGTGCTAAAGGTAGAACTCATGAAATATATACTGCATTGTGCATAACGAAAAAGATCCAATTGAAAAAATTAGCATTGCCATTATTTAAGATTTTGCAGCATGTTAATACATGTATTTTTTTTAAATTAAAATATATTAAAAAATAAAAAAAAAGTTGAATGAAAGTAGTAATTTTAGAAGAAAATTGCAAAATGCATGTTGTAATGGTGTAGTGAATACAACAATAGTGAAAACCAAATTTTTGTTTGTTGATTAACCACCTCATAGCCCCTTATTTTCCATGCATGACTTCAATCAATGTTTGAAAAATGACGGAACTAACTTTTTTATTTATTTTTTTTTTTTTTCTATTTTATTGTTGAAATGTAGTGGTAAAGCGCCTCAAACATTTTGTCAGGCGTATTCTCATGCTTTATATTTTAAATAGAAATTTAGCATTGATGCAAATGGGGAAAAGCAACTGGACTTATTGAAACGTAACATTTGCATGTTTTTTAGAGTAAAGATGTCTAGCATTTTTTAAATGTTGAAAACAAAAATGGTACGCATTGATTCTTTTTCTACTATCTAGAAAGTTAGTTTTTTTTTAAATGTAATTGATCCCTTTTATCGTCAGTTTTCGTACCCTTCACTCCACCAAAATGTATTTCATTCCTCGAAAAAATGTCTAGGGGCATTTCCATGCTTTCAAACAAATCTAGCTATATCTTTGTCTATAGTGCATATTTATTCACAGGTACAGTCGATCCCGTTTGTAACGAAGTCGAATGAACCCAATGAAAATTTCGTTATGAAAATAAATGAATTACGTATTATACAGTAAAGCATGAAAATATTGAACACTGCCGTGCTAAGCACAGTATCTGCACTTTTCATCAAAATTGAGTTATGTTCACCAGGTGATTCTTTGCCACTACAATATTTTATGGTCATTTGTCAGTGGGAAATATTTTTTTTTTAATTTCCTGAAAAAGTTGCATCTGAATCAAATGCGTGGCAAAAACTTTAAAAGGGAATTTATCATTTTGAACTCAGATGAAGATTCGACTTCTGCGCTTTGCACGGCAGAACATCAAATGATGCAGTGTGAAGCAAAGGAATGCAAGTGGGGCATTCCAAGGTAATTTTGACATTTATGTAGAGTCCGTAACGTGACCTTTTTTGCCATAACTTTTTAGTTTACTGTTTGATTAGCATATTATTTTATTTTGATCTTTTCCTACCAACACACCAGCTCAAATTAAAATAATTTGCAAATCAAATGGTAAATTAAAAAGTTATGGCAAAAAAGGGTCACGTTACGGACTCTACATAGTTTTAAAAATACCGTGGAATGCCCCAAGTGCGCATTTTCAAGTTTTGAGTAAAACGTGTTTAAAAATCAGATCCTAGGTAGGCTTTCATTGAAAAGTTTTTATAAAGCATGCTGTAAAACAGCACATACCAGAGCTACTAGTACCATCTCTTGCCCCAAGACCACAGGAGAGGTTCACCTACCATTTGTACGGGTTATCAATAAATTTTCATTTTTTTTTCCCACTTACACCCCTTCGCTTCTCACTGCCACAAATACTTTTTTTTTTTGAAAAAAAAATTAACTATTTTAAATTTAACTTTTTTTGACCGAATATAGAAACGGCTTTTTTTTTTTTTTTTAATACCAAAAAAAAAAAAACGGTATTATGTCTTTCATTAAACCATTTTTTTTCTGCCTTTGTTTACTCCCTTTTGCTCTTTTGTAAAATGCTTGAGCTCCGGGTAAAGCATGCTTAATTCATGAGTATTTCAGTAAAAGTTAAATTCTTGTCCAGATTTTCCCAATATTTCATTTATTCTTTCTTCCGAACGGAATGACTCTTCGTTTTTCCAGCTCTTAAGGCAAGAAAAATTTAAACTATTACGTCATAGTTGCTATATGCGACCTCGCTATAAACAAGCACGACAATATAAAGACAGAAACCCCTCTGTTTGTGGAAGGGAGAATGCCCTTGTGCTCATGCGAAAACAGGAGAAAAGAAAATGCTCATTAGAAAAGCAAATGAAGAGGAAAGATAAAGTAAGTCCACCTGGAGAGATTTCCCCAAATCGAGCGAGCGAAGTGCACATTATTTTTGCGGAAAACCGGATCGCATCCAGGAGTCCGGGAAAAGAAACGGCGTGTGTGTGTGTGTGTGTCGGGGGGAGGGTTGAGATCTAAAATAGATGTCGGGAGCAGTCAACAGATGAAAGGAGCACGAATCTTCTGGGGCAAGTTTGCTCGTTATTGTCGACTTTGCATATTCAGGTGGTGGCCGAGTGTGCTGCCGGGTGACAGCCAAGGCTTGCATTAACTATTCCTCTCAAGGAAGGAACGTTTGCAGGTTCTATCGTTCTCACTCTGCCAGGGCGTAATTTTTCAGAGTAGGAGAAAGATCACTGTGACATACGCATTGAAAGACAGGGAACAGCATGTTTAGATAATTGAAAATTAATAATGGGCGAATCCGAGGGAGTGGCGAAGGTGGAGGGGGGGGGGGGGCCAGGGGTATTTGTGATCCGAAAATTTTGGGTTGTTGTTCCCAAAAAATTTGGATTGACAATACATTCTAAAACTGAAAAATGATTCAAAAAAAAAAAAAAAGAAACTTTTAAAGTATTTTTTTTTCCTAATGACTTTTTAATACATATTTGGAGAGTTTTTACGGGGGGGGGGGGTATCGAGCTCCTTATAGTTTCCGAAATTTTCACACAGTCTTCAGAAAATTTTACTTGCGTCTACTATCAACCCTGGAGGGGTTATAACCAGGCCTACGGTGTGGGAACAAAAATTGCCGACTCCGACTCCTGGATTTTGAAATGGCCGACTCCAAAACTGGCTTTTTTTATACATTTATTTTTATTTTATTTTTTCATTGTCCCTCCTCATGGGAAGGGAAGGGGGACCTCTAAAGAGAGATTAAAATATTGTTCTTTTTTATCAAATTTTCGCTTTGTATTTTATTGTAAACCTTAGATGCATACAACCTTAGAAATTCAATTTGAAAATCAAATTTTCCAATACTTACGATTTTAAAAGCAAGATTACTTAAAAATCCCATTTTAAAAAAAATGAAAAGAATAATTTATTTTCCTTTAATGCTTAACAAACAGATGTTGATCAAATCGTGTGCTTTCATCTTTTTTAAACTAACTTGAGAGAAGACAGCTTTTTTGCAAAGTCAAAAAACCTTTCTTGAGAGGGGGAAGGTCCTCCTCGGGTGACCTTCCAAATTGATTCCAGATTTTATAAAAAAAAAATAAAAATACTTTAATTTTGAAAAATTTCCCCCTATAAATCTTAATACAATTTAAACGTAAATAGTGCATTATATAATGAAGAGAGGCCGAGTACATGTACGTCTGAAGCAAATGTTACACAAAATGCGGCGGTATACATCTTTTATTATACCTATATTTCTTCTTGGCTAAATTTATAATTTTAATTTTTTTTTTTTTTTTGGGGGGGGGGGACTACTTTAGAATTTACCTTATGAACATTTTAAGATTAACTGCAATTATTGAGTGTTGTAACCAAGAAAGCATATACTTATTTTATTTCATACCTTTTTGTGAGAACCAAGCTTTATCGCATATTCTGGATTCGTGCTTTTGCTCCAACACTAATTTGAATTCACTGAGCAACCTCAGAAGTTTCCTAGCAGACTACGGCTTCCGACTTGCTCAAAGGATGCATTCCATTTACTATTTTATAACTGAGATCGAATTGAAAGTGATTACTGACAATGTTAGGCAACAAAACCGTTTTCTGACAGTTGCTATTAGTTGAAGAAAGTTAAAAAACAAGTAAACTAGCGGTTCGCCGGAAGTTGCTAACACAGAAAGTGAAAGTTCGATAAATAAAGACGCTAGCTATTTGCCGATGGCAGTTATTTCCTAATTAGTAGGTCTTTATACATAAAGCGAACCAATTTGTAGTCAGTTAAATTATATAATTTGTAGTCAAATAAATTATTAAAATATCGTTGTTTTTTTATCGAATCAAAGAAAAAAAATCATTATCATCAGCGTCTAGTGGGAGGTAAGTCGATATCTGAATCTGGATATAATTTTAGTTTTCTGTCTCCCGAAATAGAAAAAAAATAAGATTTCCATAGGCTTATTATTATTACACTTCAGTTAGAGATTGTCAAAAGGAATCAAAGTGAAATGAATAGGGTGCAAATGATTTTTATTCAAAAAAAAAAATTCATTACGTAGTTATTTATTTTTAAATGTATTTTTCTTTTGATTTACAGTTGGTTTTCTATTTAACGACTAGCTCTGTTTAAAAAACTTTTCTCGGTCCCAAACCTTCTACCGTAGTTGCAGAAAAATTCTGTTTTAAGAAGGACGCACTCTACTGAAGGACGATTTTTGTTGCACCTTGAAAGTCGTTAAATAAAGAATCAAACCCATCCTATTCAGATTCGAAAAGTTTAAATTTTAGTTTTAGAGAAATGTTTGCAACTCAGTTCTACAATATTTGTTTCTCTAAAGTTTGTGTTCTTGTTAAATGTCGGGTGAAAATGTGCGTGATAAAAATTTCATTACAATTGAAAATGACTGAAGCATTACACCTAATAGTTTTAGATGGTGGCGCACCGAAGAGGGAATTTTGATTTTGAGGCTCTCCAAAATGGTAAATTCTGGTTGCGCTATTGATTTGAGAGAATGTATATTAATCATTTTTATAACTTACGGTTTTCGTTTCACATGAAAAAGAAGCACGGTTAGTTTTAAGAAATCAGATCAGTTTTCTATTTTAGAAAGGTGTATTTTAAGTAATTCTCGCCTGTTGATTCATTACTCGAACTCAATTGTGAAGTGTATGTTAAATCGGTATTATCTTTCTTTCCATGCAATATGTGAAAGAACATGGCGACCGCTTTTTTGGGGTCTCTAAATATAGCCATAATATACTTCTAAGATTGAGACGAGTTGCTAAACTCTGTTAAGAAGCCTAAACGCATGATTTAATCCTTCCTCTTTTACCCATTTTAATTGGAGACATGATAGAAGTCCTCTCTTTCGTCATTGTCTCCGAACATCGAGAACGGATGTTTCTTATCCAAGTACCGGAAACGTTCTATTACTTCGTGACTTCGGTTTCCCCCCCCCCTTTTCATTGCATGTTAAAAGCTTTACTCGCTCTGTGCAAATAACAGAAAAATATACCTGTCAACTCTACTGTTTTTTTCTGGGAGTTTCCCAATATTTTTAGTAGATCTCCCGATTTCTAAATTTTGAAAAACATCCCTTTATTTAGAGAACTTTGAGAAAAGAAAGATCTCTGTAAAGTTATTTTTACGAAGTTGGTCTCTCATTTTTTGTTCAATCCTTCATTTTCTTCTAAGTAAGTTTTAGGATAAATATTAAATATTAACTGTATGCTAAGTATTAATTTTACTTTATTCCTGTGTTTCATATTTCCATTAATTATCCTATGTCTTGCATATAATTGTATTTTGTAGAATGATAAATAAAAACTATATGTCCCTAAATAAAAATGAAAAATGCGATGTTGCTTTGCATCGTAATTATCTACTGGATTTTTTTTTCCTTTGGGATGTTGGCAGTTATGGAAAAGAAAAATGTTGACGATTTCTCACTATGCCCCAAAATGGAATACTTTGCTTTGCTTCGTTTGATTGAATTAAAAATAGAACAATCGGATGCATACTCATGTTTTACTTGGATATCTTCATAGTAATTTTCAATGCATACGTTTTGTTTGCTATAATAGTCCTTATAGCGTAATCAGCGTTAGAAATTAGCGGTCATTCAGCTCATTTTGAAATTAAATATTTGATTTTGCTGCCCAAATTTCCTGTCCTAGGTGCAAAATTTAGAAATGTAAATTATTTATACTATTATTAAATATTATATTTAAATGGATATTTTTATCGTATTAAATTCAATACTAGCGGTACTCGCACAGCTTTGCCCATATTAGAAAATTAAAAGATCATTTGGTTTGCCTGTATGTTTACAAATAATGGATGATGAATTTCTCGCCAATTTGCTATGTTAATTTGCTCGTCCACGTTATGGTAATTTGCTCGTTCATGTAATGGTAATTTACTCATCCATGTTATGATAATTTGCTCGGTAAAATGGGCTTAAAATTGGAATAGGCCGAACGGTCTAAACGCTATGCGCGTAACAGAAATCCAGCTTTTAGCTTTATTATTAGTAAAGAAGATTGCAAGTTATTCTCGGCGCTAAAACATAATATAAGATATTTTGATCAAGGTCTTAAAAAGAACCAAATTTAGGTGAAATTATTTGTGCCTCAAGGCAATATTGTTCACGAAACAAAAAATTAGGAAAAAGCCTATCTTTTTGGTATACAGTATAACGATTGTCAAGGGTCGGTTTGGAAAAAGTTATCATGAAATCAAGTATATGGATAAACCTAGGACCATAAACATTTTATACAATTAAATCTGGACCACTGAAATGAATAATTAAATTGAGGAAATCGTTAAATTGGGTATCCTTCAATCGAAGTTATACTGTAGTTAAATTTACAGTGGGCCATTAAACATATTTACGGTTCTGAGAAATAATCCTCAATAGAAAGAACTAGCTGATTGCATGATTGAGTAATTTCTAGCAAATTCTTTTTTATTTCTCGTATGGCATCAATCCAATCCAACCACAGATGTAACACCATCGAAATTCCGACATCATCAAGCTGTCAAGTACTCATTTCTTCAACCACATCCTCCCCGCTTGAAAAGTCAAGATTCGCGGGCAAGAACCTAAAGACAAAAGGGGAAACTCCGAAAGAAAGCAAAAGTAAAATTGGAACAGGTCTATGTCAGCTGCTGGGAAGTCTGTGTCTCGGGTGTATATTTAGCCAGTCGGCAACTACAACAATGCCGAATCATCTCACCTTCACATCGTTTTTGCCGCCTTTCGTGCGTGGGGGAAACTGTCTGCTATTATTTTTAGTTTATTTTCGGTTTCATTCATGTGTGCCTGATTATGTCCTTCTGTACAGTCGGCGCTGAAGTCCCGCTTTGAAAGTGAGATTTTTAATTTCCGTTGTCAGAGAGAACTGCTTCTTCTCCACAAGTCTGTCAAGAGAGAGACTTGTGGATTGACGAGATACTGCAATTGACGAGATGAAGGAGAAAGTTTTAAGGGCTGTGGAATGATGGCCCCTGTAATAATTTAAAATTTTCAGCAAAGTTTTCAAAAAATGATTTCATCTGTTCAACGCAATCACTGTTTAAAATGATTTTTAAAAGTTAAAGGAAATACAAAGTACTAAGCAAGTTGTATTTTTTGTCATCATGCACGTCTCATTATGAATGGTTGGGGGAAGGGGATGTGAAACTGTAAAACTTGTTAAAGATTACCGTTATAAATCATTTTTCATATATTATCTATTTTGTAAGTTTTTTTCCGATGTTTAACACCAGCAGATGCACTGCTGATACTGAACTAGGAAAATTAGATTTCGAAAATGAAGAACTTCGTCGAATGCATTTAGGGGGCATCAGGAGAAAAACCGTATATTTAAGTCAAAAGATCTGTTTCCAGGTTGACCCATATCGCTTTCTCCATGTTGTGCATTAAAATTATAATTCGAGGCAGCATCATTTAAAATCCCTCACAAGTGTGAAATCACCAATTCTGTAACCCCGTCTCCTCTAGTTCCTTTTCTCCAGCAGCTTTCCGATTCTCACGCGAAACCAGTTCTTCCCCACTAGCCCAGACAGACAACATCCAGTCTCTTTTTGGAGAAAGGTCCTCCTCCTTCTTTTCATCCTTCTTATCCTCATCCTCACAGCCCCCGATGGTTTATCGACCTTTTTCTCTCTGTCTCGCCTGCTGCTACTGCCCCGCATTACCATGCCGCGCCGCGAATCAATAGACTTTTCGCACAAGGACGACCCCTAATCTGCTTAAATGACCTCGCTGACTGCCTACAAGCTCAACCCCTTTCTTCTGTCGTAGTTGTCGTTTGCAGCGGGGGCCACTAGTTAAGTGGGTGACTGGGGATGATTCTTCCCTACGACAATTGCATCTGTTTGCAAGTTATCGGGAATTTCAGCGCTGTTTTTGTTTTGGCACTGATGCGGATGGAAATCCTTTTTTCCTCGATTTTTTTGCATCATGCTAATCGAGTCTTTCAGAGAGGTTTGGGGCTGTCTTTAGAATCATACTGTTTGTAGTTCTCTCTGAGTTTTCTGCATCCCTTAAAATTCATGTTCGTGAATTTATTTAGTTTTTATGCATTGATTTATTTATTTTTACGAGAAGCATTACTTGGTTAAATGCGTACGTCAAACTTGAAAGCGTCCTTTTTGTTTTCACTAAAATTAAAATCTGTTTTCTTTGTAAATTTCCACCAGGTTTTTGAAAAGTACTTTCAAATGCAAGTCGTCCTCCCTCCACTTTGGTTAGTTTTAGGGTGTTTTGTACACAATAACAAACACTCTAATTAATCATAACAAATAAAATTCACCCTTTTTATTAATGGTTTTATTTTTAGCGTAAAATGAGTTGATGATACCTATACATCGATCAACACCATCGATTTTTAAAGGATCAAACTTTTTACCATTCCTTTTTAAGAATAGTGTTTTTAACGCATGCTTTTGTAAGGGAAGTGAATGCGTAGTTTTTATTTATTAATTCATAAATGAAAATTTTTGAGCTGACTAAGCAAAGTCAATAATCATAATGAATTATTTAAAGCATCTTATTTTCTAATGGAGCAAAACAAAAGACCATGTGACTGATTCGCATTTCAGATACAGAACAAATATCAATCCAAATTTCTAGGAATAATTTCGTTACACATTTAGCTAATCGGGGTCCTGACTCTTCATCACCCTCAAACTTTTCCAACGGGAACATATTTTAACAGCATGACTTCTAACTGCAAACATTTAACTAATTTATGACTGTAACATACAGTCTCAATTCGCGGTAACTCGAAGTCTGATAACTCGAATATTACTATAACTCACAGTTTTTATCAAGTCCCGACCCCTTTGTCTTTAATTCCATGGTAACTATTTTCAATACCTCGAAGTTAACTTCCTTAAACTCGAAGTTTTTTTAAAGATGACTCGAAATTTATTTTTAAAGAACGAAGAAAAAAAAGAAGCAAGTGACTATGAGAGAAAAATTAATTCACCTTCACTTGCAATTCCTGCACAATAGACCTCTAAAGCAAGAAGAGCACCTGTTGAGCCAATGTGCAATAAAGTAATTGCACGTGCGGGAATGAGTTAGCTTGTTTTCTTTTGTTGTACGTTACTGCTTACACTTTCACATGTTACAGGACTACGAATGTGCTTTTAGTTAAGATGCATTCCCCTTCATTCTTTAGTTCGATCATTTGCTGATAAGTTCCTAAGAGACAGAGTGAGTTTTATTTACTATTAAAGATGCCTAAGCAAGTACTCTGTCAATAATATTAAAAGAAAAAGAAAGTTCTAAAGCGGAAGAATCCATGAATCCGAATTTCAAAGGAATGAAGATGTGCACCTTTTCCTGAAATAGAATCAGCTCTATTCAAGTGGATCTAGCAGTATCGATATCAAAACCATGCTTTTGTTTTTTTTTTCTCTCAATATTTTTGATTAAACTGTGCATATTGTGCTTAAAAACTTTTAAGTTCTGTATTTTTTTGTTTTATGTACATATTAATTAAAATATTCGATGGTTTTTAATATTAAAATGTCGAAAAGCAAAACTAGCGGTAAGTCAAACTTCTAATAAGTCGAAGTTTTCCGTTGGTCCCTTTAGATTCGAGTTATCGCGAATTGACTGTAGTTTCATTATAAGCTCCAACTTTTACGTACAGTGGAACATCGATATAACAGATTCTCGGTATACTACGAAATCTCTTATACCGCTATATCCCCCGAAAAATTTTAAGAAATATACTCGTATTGAAAAATTCTGTTATATTTAATTAGCAAAGGCTGTATAGTACCCCCCCCCCCACACACACACACAAACCCACACCCACCCTCTTTTAATAACGTGCCTGCGTCTTTACTACAATCAGTTTTGTGCTTAGTAAATTCAGACTAGTTGTACGTCAATCTGAATGTCTTGCCTATTTATGTTCTAATTAATTACTTAGTGTTTATTTTGATTGAACTGCAGTTTAGTAAAGCACTCTCGCATGTAACAAGGACTATTAGCTATTGTGCTGTACTGTATTGTATCACTGTCGTTAATTTTTTATTCGGTAGAAAATAAGTGATACAGCTGTTGTGTTATAACGCAGGTGAGAAATACGGTCCCCAATTCCAATGTTTTAACTGGTTTTGACCGAAAATGTTTTACCTATAATTTTGTGCCGTTTGTACTTGGTCATTATTTATTTTTTGTGGTGGCGATGAATAGATGTTTTTTAACACTTTATTTTTTTATTGATGCATTTATTTTTCATTTTGTCAGCCTGTTCCCAATGACGACCGCTAATTTTGCCCTTTACTAAAACTAACAATACCTTCCCTCCGAAGTTTTTTCTGGCTAAAACTACTGCATTTGTTCAATGCCTAATAAAATTCAATTGTGACAGTATCACCTTTAAACAACGCCTTATGCATGCCGCTACTACTTTAGTAACTAAAATGTGAATATTCAGTAAGGCATGTCACGTAAATGTACATAAAATATACCTCACGTTGGTATTTTTATTTGTATGTATCATTTGATGTATGTATGTGTCGCAGGAGCGGATACAGACTACTATTTTAGGGGGGTCATACTGCAGAATGACCCCACCCCCCGAACGAGCCTACGCTTTTGGGTGCGATTTTTTTTTTTTTTTTTTTTTTACTGCTTGACTGTCAATAAAAAGCTCCAAATCGGCCAGGAATAAGCAACCTGACAGAGCATAAACGTTAAAAATTAATTTCATTAGCTATAAAAAGATGTCGCATTTCAACTATATATTTACTTTCAAAAATAATTAATAAATTGAAAAGACTACTGATATCCTTGAAATTTTATTCATTCCCCCCCCCCCCCCTTGTTTCCGCCACTGTGCGTGTGTATAAAATAAATGCCTTTTAAAGGTAGTAATAAAAAATTGTTCTTGATTTAGCTAATCCATAAGCTATTTGCTGAACTATCAACTATTCGTCATATATTTTGGTTTCCGGGCGACGAAAATCTAAAAACAGCTGCGTTTATCGATCGAAGGCATTAATTAGCGAAAACTGCGGTTTGAACATCGCTGAATGTAGAATGGAAACCGTGACTGGGCACGGGAAAGATACATAGATCAAAATACTTCCTTCTCTTCATCTTGCACGTCAACTAGCTTTCCGGTCACCGTATATTTTTTGCTCCAACTTTCCTTCTATTTTTTATTATGACAGGTTTGCTTTCTCTTTTTCGTTCATTTTTTTCCTTCGTTCTTTCAACAATGTTACGGTGCTGCTCGTTAGATGGAATTTTGATGCGACTATACACATATTATTGTGAAAAATGTTTTTGAATTTTGCTTGTTCCTGAAAATTACGGAAAAGTGCTTTTAAAACATCTCCGCAATCGCAAAAGTATTGGTTTCTCTTAAATTAAGTTCATGTGTTTACATATATATATATATATATTGGATATTATACTTAAATTAGCACTTAAGGGGCCATTCATTAATTACGTAAGAGTCCCAGGGGGAGAGATTGGGAAAATCTCTACATAACCATACTTTTAGGAGGGGGGGGGGGGCGAAATCAAACCCATTCTAACGTAATATTTTTTCTAATCGATATTTTATACTAGAAATCGCGCGGTCGAGTGGTTTGGCAGTGATCATATTTCATTTGCGCCTGGGGGGTAAAAAACTTATTAGGATGAGCTCTGCTTTTTATTTTGTTTTACAAAGAATGAATAACTAGTGTAAAATACAATTGAAAGAATTGTCGCATCATATGCAAAAAAAAAATGTCGAAAAAACATTCAGTCATTACGTCATTAATTACGTAATGAATGGCCCCTAACCTCCTGAGTTGAATTTTGACATTCTTAATGTACTTCCAGTTTCACTTTTCACCGAATTTGCTTTGCCGGCTTTTGGGTGAATATAATTGTGTATGGTTCATATGTAATAACCGGTTAGCATGTATAATTGCTGGTTGAAGAATTATGAAACTTTATTTTATTCATATTTACTTATTTATGTTATTAAAGTGTAGATTTATTTCGACGCTAGAATTTTCATTATTAAGATATTGTAGGTATTATTTTTCTTACAATTGTTATATCTCTTAAATTGCTAAAAACTTTTTTTAAAAAATTGCAGCTAAAGAGAAAGAGTTCATCCCAGAAACTGGTTGAAAACATCGGTTTCAAAGGATAATATTAGCCGGAAGGTAGAATGCTGTCAGATTTTCCCAACATCAGACAGAGAAATTTACTCTGTTCATATGCATAGAAATTTCAAAAACAAAGTATAAACACTGTGATATCAGTAGGAGTTGTAAAAAAAAAAATTAATCATTTCCTCAAAACATAATTTTGTATTTCAATTAGCCTTCTGATAATTCTCAATAATGCTCCTTTGATATTTTATTGCAGATATAAAATCTCTTATCCGTATTTCTTACCCCTCCTGCCATCTCTCTCTCTCTTTTTGTATTTACTTTATTGTTAGTTTATGACTGGCTAATATATTTTTTTTTTCACAATGAGCATCCCTTACTTTTGCTCTTGGAGTAACCCACCAATTAAGTTGCATTCCCAACGTACAACGAAGGTATCATCGGTCAAGATTAAAAGTTGGTTTTTCAGCTTTAACCTAAAATTCTGATCATAATATTAATGTCACATCAATTAATAATTTAAAATCACTTTTTGTTCATACTCGGAAACAATCACGAGTTACAAAAATCGAGAACATTTTATTCAATTACCTGTAGAGTTGCCATCGTAGAATCGCTGCTCCAAAACAAATGGGTTTTCGCGCCGTCACACAGTGTGGCATAGTGGGCAAAAATCCACCGAACTCGCGGGTTTTGAGCTAGAATCTTCTATTATGGCTCAAAATGCGACAAAATTCTTCGACTATTTTGTAGTGGTGCTATAATTTTGAATTTCTTAACCCCCTAAGCGCCGGAGAGCTCAGATGGACCCAAGTCGCGATTTTGAAAACTAAAAAGTGTGACCATATTTTTTCCCTGATATGTGGCTCAATGCTTAGTATAAATCGAGGAATTGGATGATAAAACACAACTTTTGATCGCTGCTGGGTGTTTAGAAATGCTTTTTTCCACTGTATAAGTCATTAAAAACATGATTTTTCAGGTTTTTCCATTGAAAAAAAATGGGTTTTAACGGTCTTCACACATCTTCTGCTCAAGAACAAATATATATTTTAATTCTAAACTACACGTTTTCAATCATTCTCAAAGTTCAAACGGTAAAAACCTCCCTAAAACACCGAAAAATTGCTCTAAGTCCGAATTTCAGCTCGAGATCCTACCATTGTCCACGGGAGTACATCTGCCAAATAGCGGCAAACAGCTTATTTTATATGTATACATTTATATGTATACATTTCGAGAATAAAACGTCTGCGTTCGAATAAAGACCTTTATATTTAGAATTTCCGAATGCTTTTGATGTTTTTAAGAAAATTTAATATATTAAAGTAACAGTTGAGCAAATGTGTAGACGCAATATTAGTATGTTTGTCTATTTCCTTGGATTAATCGTAATATTCGAATTGTAACAGGTATGTTCACTCTTTTACATAAGTATACAAAATAGAAAACTTTGTCCTCTGTTACATAAATAAGTATTTAAACAAATTATGTAAATTACATTTTTTTAAAAATTAGTTTCTGCGTGTTAGACCAACAAAACAATATAAATTTTAATATAAATTCAATAAAACTTTATAACAAAGTTAAAATAACATGTCTTTACTGTTTTTCATACAGAAAGTGAAAGCTAATGGACATATATTTGTAAATATGTGTTTTTTAAATTAAATACAGTGAAGTAAAATCATATAGTTTCTTTAATCCTTTCATCCCTACCTTAAATTTAGCTGTATTATAACCTATAAATGATGTTGTTAGGAACAAAACTGGGCTAAAAAGGTTCATCTGAGCATTAATTGTTTAGTTTAAAACACATTAAAATTTTAATATGTGTTTTTACATTTTAAGTTAGAATTCCAACAGAAACACTTACGTAAAAGAGTGAACATACCGTTACAATTCAAATATTACGATTATTCCGAGGAAACAGACAAACATACTACTTTTGAGTCTACACATTTGCTCAACTGTTACTTTAATATATTAAATTTTCTTAAAAACATCAAAAGCATTCGGAAATTCTAAATATAAAGGTCTTTATTCGAACGCAGACGTTTTATTCTCGAAATGTATACATATAAATGTATACATATAAAATAAGCTGTTTGCCGCTATTTGGCAGATGTACTCCCGTGGACAATGGTAGGATCTCGAGCTGAAATTCGGACTTAGAGCAATTTTTCGGCGTTTTAGGGAGGTTTTTACCGTTTGAACTTTGAAAATGATTGAAAACGTGTAGTTTAGAATTAAAATATATATTTGTTCTTGAGCAGAAGATGTGTGAAGACCGTTAAAACCCATTTTTTTTCAACGGAAAAACCTGAAAAATCATGTTTTTAATGACTTATACAGTGGAAAAAAGCATTTATAAACACCCAGCAGCGATCAAAAGTTGTGTTTTATCATCCAATTCCTCGATTTATACTAAGCATTGAGCCACATATCAGGGAAAAAATATGGTCACACTTTTTAGCAGGGTTGGCAAAAACCCGGGCTTTTTTTAAAAAGCCCATGAACCCAGGGTTTTTTAAATAAAACCCAAAAAAAAAACCAACTAAATCTGGGTTTTTTAAAAGAAATGTGGGTTTTTTTGTCTTTTATGGAAAATGGGGGCTACTTGTAGCATATTGTAGCGTAAGTATATGGACAAAGCACAAAAATTGTCTTGGGGTAAAAAAAAGCTGGAAAACTAGTTAAAATTCAGCGTTTTCTCAAGAAAAATATGAAAGACGACGAAACCCAAGAATGGTGAAGTTTCAGATTTTTTAGTTTTCATGTTTACCAACAGTTAAGGCAAAGTTACTTCTTGATTGATAAAATCTATTGTTCGTTTTTAATTACTACATTTTTTTTTTTTTTTTTTTTTGCATTTTACTTTATTGTATTTCATTTTGTTATGCAAAACTACTGTAGAACCTCAAGTAGTTTAAATCAATCCATTTTTACTAAATTATAGCTTAATCAAGACATTTCTTTGAATTTTATGTTGCCTGTTTTTCTATTTGTGTACAGAGTAACAAATATTAAACTTTTCCGGAAGATAATGAAAATACTGTACATCCTATTGTTTTCTGTCCGACCATTTGTAAAACCTGTTAATTTCTTTTAAAAAAATATAACTTGTTAATTCGAGATTTGTGACCTGTTGGGTTGCAGAAAATAATTCACATGAAAGCCTAGAGTAGTTAGAGTAGTTTCCTCTGTACAATCTACAAATATTAAGAAAATCAGACGTGACATGACTTAGTCAAGGTAATTTGAGTTATTTATTGACCAGTTAAAGATAAAAGTTAAATATAATTTTTTTTTAATCTTTGAAGTATTTTTTTTATGCCGTTTAGAGTTAAGAAATATTATTAAAGGTCAAAATTCATTTTTTATGTCCATTGTCTGTGGTGAAGAACAAATAAAATAGAAGTTTAAATTGTAAAAGTATTTAAATTGATTAATTTTTTAAAAAACTTCTCAGAAAATTTATAAAAACCCAAAAGTGGGCTAAATAATGAGTTTTTTTTAAATGGGTTTTTTCAAAAAAACCCATTGGGTCCAGTCCGGCCAACCCTGCTTTTTAGTTTTCAAAATCGCGACTTGGGTCCATTCTGAACTCTCCGGCGCTTAGGGGGTTAAGAATGTCGGCGCTTAGGGGGTTAAGAAATTCAAAATTGTAGCACCACTGCGAAATAGTCGAAGAATTTTGCCGCATTTTGAGCCATAATAGAAGATCCTAACTCAAAACCCGCGAGTTCGGTTGATTTTTCCCACTATGCCACACTGTGCGTCATCCCGAAAAGGTTGCGGGAGTTTTTCATACTCAGCTGAAAAACTGAAATACCATACCTTAGTTTGAAGAAAAGGATGCAACGTAACCGGGTTTTAGTTATTCAAAATTACTTCGTTTGTAGAAAATGATCACCAAAAGTAACAAATGAGGATTCATTTCCCAATCACCGGTTTTAAAATCCCGCCAGTCCCCCCCCCCTCCCCCCGCCCTTTCCGGAAACGAATGTTGTAGAGTGTCTTTCTTATTGAGGAAGTAGGGTAGGGGGCCGAGTCTCGAACACCTCTCCCTCATCTTCCCAGGTAAACACATACCCTGAGTTGCCAGCAAAAACAAACAAGACGCAGTTTCTATGGCAACCGTTGCCGCCTGCCACTCAAAATCGGAGGGAGACTGCTGTTCATCGATTCTTCGTATTGTCTAGAACAGGGATATCAAAGGGTCAAATCGGCCATTGTTTTCTTTGTTGTTGTTGCTTCCCCGGTCTGACTATTATGATCTTTGTTATCAAATATCATATCATTTAGAAATGAATTGTCAACTCAACTGTGGCGTACGCAAGGGGGAGGTATTTGGGGTTCAACCCTTCCTCTTTAGGGTGCGAGTTAGTGTGAGAAATTCCCACATTATCCAAAGTTAATTTTCATTTTTCGCATTCTTTTAGTTTTTATTATATTAATTATAACAAAATATTGTAGAGGCTGTATTATGGGAGAGACATTTGCCGACAGAGGATGACAAAAAAAATTAAGATGTTCATTTATTTTCAATTTTATTGGAATCAAATATTAACACATCATTCACCTAAGATCTTCTAAAATGGGGTTTTATGATCTCATTTTTAAAAATTTTACGTGAGCCGACCCCCAAGCTTATCTTCCTACTTACATGAACATCAACAAAGATTGTCTAAGCTAGTGTAAAGGTAGTAAAAGGCGGCAAAATTTGTACTTGCTCCACCAAAAAAAAAAGAGGAAAATCACCTGGCACTAGTATTGCATTAGCCACAATTTTAGACTTTGTTTACGTTGGGAGGGGGGGGGAGAGAAATCATTTTATATGTTTGTTGCAAATTGAAACCCCCCTCTGTGAAAGTCCTGTCTGATTCCTAATAATATTTCTTGTAACGTACGCATCGAGTGTGGGGGAGAGGGAGCAACTGGGACGTGCTATACAGGGTCATAATCATACATCAAATAAAGCGCTGATCGGATAAAACTGCCTTTATCTTTCAGACCAGACAGGAATCCGTTCTGCTTCATTTACTTCAGATCTCTAAATCAACAACTATTGCAACGGTCTGTTACTTCTCCATTTTTCAAGTTGGCGCTACGTTGTATGTTACAGACAATCCCGTCTTAAAGAGTTAAAACATAAAATATCGTTGCAGATGTCATTAATAATGTTTTAGATGGTTTCTTTTTGTTTTGGGTCTGTTCACAACTTCCCCTGATCTAGTTGTATATAAATACGATCTTCAAACTTAAAAGTCAGAGAAGATGCGCAGTGCTCTCTTAAATTTTAACCAGTGTCGCAGCGAAAAGGGAGGGGGGATCAACAGTATATAGTCTTAACTTAAATTGTACTCGTGTAATGTGTCATAAGAAGAATGGAAAAACAACAAAATTTAAGTTTAACATGTGAGTGTTTTTTCTCACAATGAAACTACCTTGAATGTGTAAATGACAATTTGAATTAAGTTTTTACTATGGTATAACTTCCATTCTTGGTAAACAAACATATTTTTTGATACAAATTATTAGAGACGTACCGAGTACTCGGTAACTACTCGGTACTCGGCCTACTCGGCCAATTTGCCGTGTACTCGGTACTCGGCCAAATTCTGATCAGATACTCGGCCAATACCGAGTAGTTGCAAAAAATTGAATATTGTCCAAGGCAGATACTAAAATTTATAGAAAAAAGAGCAAGCATTATATTCTGCAAACATTTACAATTAAAATTTATAAGTCCAATTTTAAATTTTGAGAATAATGAAGTTTGTAATGCTTCAATGGAATAAATCTTTATTTTAATGTCCCCAAAGTTGATAAAAATTATTTATGTAAAATTATGCAAAAAAAAGTATAAAAAATATGGAATTTTTATGTTAAAAATGGATTTTTGTTACAAACAAAAATTAATTATAAAAAATTATGAAAATACCTTTGCTTAAAAAATAAAAGGAAATAAAACAACGTTAAAAGCACAGTGCAGGAACACTGCAGACATGTGTTTTGGCATTGCAAGGAATTCCTTTTTCAATTCACAACATGGGAGCTCGTGGATTTAAAGGCATCCGACAAAAGTCGGATTTTTTTGTCGAATGTCTTAACATTCTTTAGCTCACATGTTATGCACTGATAAAGACGTTCCTTGTAACGGGGGGGGGGGGGGGGCAGAAACACATGGTCTGCAGTGTTCCTGCACATTTGTTGTATTAAAATTATTTATGTTTTGTGGACTAAAATTATAATTGATTGGTATAAATTTGTTTTAACTCCAACTTGATTAATGATACCTTTTATTTATTTATTTTTAGTTTTAAAAATATTTTTTTTGTAAAATTTTTGACACAAACAAAATTGTTTATATAATGTGTAAATTGAATTTTAGCAGGAATTTAGTTTTAAAACCATTATATGGACAAGGAGGTCTATACTACTATCCCAATAAGTTCAAAATTCATCACATGTGTGTCGGTGGTTCTTCATAAAACATAATTGGTACTTGGTAATTCGGCCGAGTAGTGAAAGGCCGAGTACTCGGTAACTCGGTACTCGGCCGAGTAGTAAAAGGCCGAGTACTCGGTACTCGGCTACTCGGCGAAAGTGCTACTCGGTACGTCTCTACAAATTATCAAACATAGTTTTGTTGTTTTTTTTTTTTTTTTTTTTTTTAACTATTCGGTTTCCGGATATTAAAGTATTGGGGGAACCGAATATTCGCTTGTCTGCCGAATATGCAGTATACCGAATACCAACAAACTATTCGTTGCATCTCTAGTCTATATATTTTCATAATAACATAAGAAAATAAACAACAGTAAGATGCAGTTACTATTTAAGGATATAAGTTTGCACTGATTGAAAATATCGGACATCTTCGGTATTTTCGAACACTGATTTTAGTATCTTAGTATCTCGTTATTCTCTTCATTATCTGTTGAACTATGATGATCCTGTCGTACTCTTTCCCAAGGCTGTGGAGTCGGAGTCGCTCGAAAACATGCCGACTCCGGGTTTTTTTTTATTTCTTTAAACTGACTACCTATTAATTTGATTACAAGCTACCAATAGGAAAATGCTTGTCATTGTGGCAATCAGCTGGCTTGATTGTTTATCGAGCTTTCTGTAACAGCTACCTACGCCGTCTCCTAGTTTGCTTATTTTTTAACTTTATTTAAGTGATAGCAATGTCGGCAAACAATTTTGTTGCTTAACATTTCCTAAATTATCACTTTCAAATATATATATTTTAAACCTCGATTTCAATTTTAAAATAGTAAAAGGAATGTATGAATCGCTTGAGCAAGTCGGGAAACTTCTGAGGGTGTTTGGCAAATTGAAAATAAGTGTTGGCTTGGCCCGAAAGCGCAAATCCAAAAAATCCAATAAAATATAAATGTTTTTTTTTTTTTTTTTAATCTAAAGACTTCATCTAAGAAAGCTTGGTTATCACTAAAAAGTTCAAAATAAAATCAGTATATGATTTCTTGGTTACAACACTCAACAATTGTAGTTAATCCTAAAATTAAAAATTGAACCATGAAATGTAACTATAGTAAAAGCTATTCGTACAAAGCTGTATACCGCCGCATTTTTGGGTAAAATTTGCTACAGACGTGCATGTACTCGACCTCTCCCCGCAATATAGCGCAATATTTCCGTTGAAATTTATAGGATGAAATTCAAGATTTTGGGGAATATTTTTTGGAAAATTTTTCAGAATTCAAGTATTTCAGTTTTTATAAACTCTGAGATTAAATTGAAGTGGTACCCACCAGATGAGTGTTACCCAGGAGCATAGCTAGGTAATGCAGACGCACGCCGTGCGCGGATACATTTGCCGCTGTGCAGACACATTTGCTGCAAATATGTGCTTCGCTCAAAATTTTTTAATATCAATATTAAACAACGGTTATCTTGAAAATCTTCAGTTAAATTAATGAAACTAATCTCTTGTTTTCATGGATACACAATTGAAAGCAAAAACAGCGTTGCATTACTGAAAATTTTACCTACCCACTGTATATTGTTTTAAATACCTGCAGATAGTTTTGAATTGTGTGCGCAGATACTTTATATTTTTATCTAACTATGCCCAGGAGGAGGACCGCCCTCTGTCAAGAAAAGTTTTTTGACTAAGCAAAAAAAAAAAAAAAAAACCTCAAGTTACAGCTTGAAAATATTGAAAGCGCGGAATTTGATTAATATCTGTTAGTTAAACATTAAAGGAGAG
The DNA here is from genome assembly GCF_026930045.1 of Uloborus diversus. Classification (NCBI taxonomy): domain Eukaryota; kingdom Metazoa; phylum Arthropoda; class Arachnida; order Araneae; family Uloboridae; genus Uloborus; species Uloborus diversus. The sequence goes on along the minus strand of NC_072731.1, from coordinate 183,467,050 downwards.
CAAATTAATCCTATTCTTTTTTTATGGGATTTTTAAGTAATCTCACTTAAGAAATCGCAACTATTCGATAATCTGATTTTCAAATTGAATTTCGAACGTTGTATAATACATCTTAGGTTCACAATGCAATGCAACGCGAAAATTTCGTGAAAAGGAATTAATATTTCAATTTTTTTTTTAGGGGTTTTCTCCTTTTCCAATGAGGAAAGGGTATTTGGAAAAAAAAAGTAATTAAAAAGCCGGAGTCGAACGTTTCAAAATGTCGGAATCGGCAATTTTTCTTCAGACTCCGCAGCCCTGCTCTTTCCTGTGGTTCTCCGTGTGTTCTGTAGCAGTGTAAAATATTGTTTGTAATAACTAGGTTAATCGTAAATCTTAGCCATGCTTATTTTATCTTAATGAATTCTGAATTGCATTTTTTTTGTCTGTATTATTCGCAGGGGTGGATACAAAGGGAGGGTCGTGGGTTCATAAACCTCATACCTAAAATAAAAAAATAAAAAATAATAATTTGAATTCTGAAATTTTGAATTCAAATTATGTTTTTCGCAATCACGAACTGAGACAGGACCCTACCCATTGGAGTTATTGTTTCTAGAAACGGCTCCTGCCCCCCCCCCCCAAGTCTGCCTCTCCTCCTGGGCGGTTACTTGTGCATAGTTGTGTGTGTGCGTAGACCTGTGTGTATGCACGTAGGTGTGAGTGAGTGTATGTGTGTGAAGTCGTGTGTGTGTATGTATGTGTGTGTGTGTGAACGTGCGTGTGTGTAGGACATGGACGCCTCTAACCAGGAAAAGCGGATAGCTCAAAACCGGAGCTGCCGCGCCGCGCCACCAGCAGAGGACGGTGGGCGGTGGTACTGCAAAGGCTTCTGGTCCAAGTTGAAAAAGGCACGGACACCAAAAACGGTCAAATGAGAACAATAAGCAATCGTGATTGCTCAAAAAACTTCAGTATTCTTTTCAACTCATTAATTATTTTAATACAACTTTTCATTGCCTATGCAATTGATTAGTAACATTTGAGCCCTATTAGGTGCCTTATTCCTTGCCGATTTGATGCTTTTTATTAACACTCAAACGATTTCAGAAAATTTCGTGAATGATAATCTATATCCGCCCCTGATTATTGTTAGTTACCACAAAAAAAATATAATTTTGAGTTCGCTATTTGTATCAACGATATGTCAAATATTTTGACATAGTATATTGAATCTTATTACTAATAAAATAAATCTAGTACAAATAATGTTACTAGATTTGTTTTATTTTATTTTTTTCCTTGAACCCCCACCCCTCCATACTATTCCGATTTTTGTTCATCCTATATAACTTTCGCTTTCAACTTAGTCTTTTTTTTTTTTTTTTCTTCTTTTTTTTTGCTCTAAGCATTTCTTTGAATTCAACGAAAAACAACAATTATTTTTCATGACCACACATTTTAAGGGTTTCAAATCAAGTTCTTATTTTATTATCGTATTTCATTTCGCTTCAGGCGCATTCCACGGTATTTTTGACATTATGTCGAGTCCGTAACGTGACCTTTTTTGCCATAACTTTTTAATTTACCGTTTGATTTGCAAATTATTTTAATTTGAGCTGGTGTGTTGGTAGGAAAAGATCAAAATAAAATAATATGCTAATCAAACAGTAAATTAAAAAGTTATGGCGAAAAAGGTCACGTTACGCACTCTACATAAATGTCAAAAATACCGTGGAATGCCCTTCCAGTTTTAGCCGTGCTCTTGTCAATATTTTTCCCCCTTTTGTTTCTAATTTTTTATGTTGGATAGCGTGGTACTAATTGCAATTTAAGTTATCTTTGCGATTCTGTCTTAATTTCTTTTTGTTACTATTCATATTTTTTACTTTTCCCCTGAAAACCACATAAGTTGGAAGCTTGTAGTTTCTTAAATGTTGCAATGTGTTTGCAAAGATCGTGTGATTCATTTTAAATCCTATTTTTTCTTGTCAACTATTATGGATTTAGCACAAAAATTACGCATTTTGTTGTTTTCTGCACTATGCTCGTCAGTTTTGAAATTTAGTTGCATCCGCCTCTGCAAAATTCTTCCCTTTTGGTTTACTATGCGATTCTACCGCACGGTTTTCTCCGTAAACCTAAATGAAGATGTTTGAAAATCGAATTGGTTCTAAAATTTGGTTAATGGCTTTTAGAATGGCAATGGCATATCGAAATCGGTGGATTTTTGATGGTAAAATTTTATGAAAGTCGGGAAATATTGCAAATTACTTCATGAATTCTTTCATTATTTTTAAACATTCTAAAACTTTTTCTAATCATATCAGGATTTTAAACGTTATTTATTTCAAAATTCCTAACCCTTTATGCTCATATTTTTTTATGATTCTTATTTTTTGTGCGCTCTTGATTTAATTTGAGCAAATTTTTAATCGATGAGATAATGGTGTGCAGGAAAAAGTTTCACTGATGATGCCCATTCCCAAAAATTGGCAATCTATATATATATATATATATATATATATATATATATATATATATATATAAATGGATGTATGTTTGTGGGTATGTGTGTATGTTCCTTATACAAATCCACAGTTTTCGTTGGATTTCTTCCAAATTTGGCACAAAGGTAAATTGTTGCTCAGGAATTCATATAGGCGGGTTTTTGGAATTTTTTAAATCGACCCAAAGAGGTCTAATTTTATATTTTGAGTCATAAAATTACTCTTTTCTGCACGAACGAATTTCTGTATAGTTATAAATTTAGTCTAAATGAAAAGCCAGTAAAAAACTGCCCTGGATGAAGTTTTTTCAAAGATTAACTTTAATCGTTAAATTTGTGAACATTGGTTCAAAGCAAATGAAAACGGTTATCAACATCTAACCACCAGGAGCTATTTTAAATGCAATCAACACAAAATGTATCCTGAACGATTGCCGTCAATGCTATTTAGCGAGAGCGTTAAAGCATGTTTGGCCAGAAAGCTGCAGATACAAGAAATGATGCTGTACATCGTTTCTTAAACTGCGACCTACGAAGCCCCAGGGGTCCATTGGTGCTACTTGATTTGAATGCTACCGGTAAATTATAATTTTAAATATTGTTTAACTATAAAATCCACAACAGTAAGGGTTGCGTGTAATTTTTGAATAGTGTTTTTCCCGTTAATAGCAGAGAAAATACGAACATGAGTAAGGTAGTAATATTGCAGGGTCATTCCGTGTCAGATCATCACACGGTTTAGGACGGACCGTCACAGAACTGGATGAAACTTGGTACATGAAGAGATTTAGCCCAGTTATGAATGAAAATGCTAAAAAAAAAAAATTCTTTCACCTCATTCAAAAGTTATTAAATATTAATTATTCAAATTTTCATCAAAAAATGCTACACTTTGAGACGGTTAAATCTCATTTTCTCAGAAACTATAACAGATACAAGCTTGAAATTGGTCTTGTTTTGAAGCTCTTTTAATGTGCTTTAATTTGATGTGCCATTTGATAAAATCAAAAAATAATAATTTTAAAATTTAATTAAATTAAATTTTAAAATTTTAATTTCTTAAAAATGGACAATTTTAAAATTCTGAAAAAATTCACAAAATTACTTTGTGTTATCCTCTAGCATATTACCAAGTTTCATAATGGGATCTTAATGGGATCAGATGATACAGGGGAGGACAAGTTTTACATATATCAAAGTTTCTGCATTTTGGACAAAATACCTTTCTGATGGATTACTCAAATATTATTCCAAGTTATTAAATTAGCACAGGAAACTATAAATGAACTGCTAATAGTAATGTAAAACCTTCTAATGTCTTACACCTACTTTAAAATTGAATGAAATTAAAATAATAATGGAAAAAAATAAATAAAACTCACACTAACTCTTTTTTTTAAAAAAAGAGAACGTCAGCATTGTCCTACATTTGTCGGAGTTTTATTCCTTCCAAAAGTCTAGACGCCTTTTGATGCAAGGGCACTTTTCTTTTTGTTCAGTTCATATGTGTTACAAAAGAAGTTCATGTGAGTGTACTGCTTTTGATTATTTTGGAAGGGGTTTTGGTAACTTAAGGTGCAAAATCCTTTCTTTCAAAAAAATATTGTCACCCCTATGCCATAAAATTATGACAGGCTTTTATTAATTCATTTCTCCCTTTTCTTTAATATTAATAGTAAATATTATTTACTTATTTATTTTGTGTACTCTAAAATTAATATTGCTACAAACAATTATTTTGGCAAATTTTACAAAAACAAAATTTGATTATAACCCCCCCCCCCCTTTTTTTGGAATTAGTAAGTTATCTTTTGAAACTAAGGGGGGGGGGCTTTTGAGATTTCATGGTACTGCTTACTGAACTCCACAAGCAAAAACATGAAACATGTTGAAAAATTGGTCAATCTCAAACCAGTGACAGGTGGAGAAAAAAGCAGTGAGGCAGAATGAACCATTGTATCTCATTCTCAATAGCCACCCGCAGTCTGTTTGATTTTGTTAGCAAAGGGGGTGAAAAGGGTAGCTTACTGTTTCAGATCTGAATTTGTAGTGGATTATTTTAAGTTCACATCCCCAGAGAAAATATTTTCTTTTTTTTCCCTTTCTTCCTTTTCTTTTTTAAAATTTTATTTCTTTTTAATTTATTTTTCTCAATAAAATGAGATTTAGATGATTAATATTTTTATTAATGAGTTATTTTTCAGGAACAAATCCTACTAAGAAAAACTTCGTTTCTAGTAGACAGTTCTGCATAAAAAAGTGAACATGTATAAGCATATTTATTTATTTTTTTGCACATAAAATAATAACTATTCAGCACAATAACCCATATTTTGGCAGATATGTGAAACTTGTCCTCCCTGTATCAACTGATCCCATTAAGATCCCAATATGAAACTTGGTGAGATGTGAGAGGATAACACAAAGTAATTTTGTGATTTTTTTCAAAATTTTAAAATTGTCCGTTTTCAAGAAATTTAAATTTTTAAATTTATTTAAATTTAATTTTAAATTAAAAAATTTTGAATTTCATTAAGTTGCATATCAAATTGAAGCAGATTAAAAGAGCTTTAAAACAAGACCAATATCAGGGGTGTATCTTTTATAGTTTCTGAGAAAACAAGGATTAACAGTCTCAAAGTGTAGCATTTTTTAACAAAAATTTGAATAATCAATAATTAATAACTGCTAAATGAGGAGAAAGAAAAAATTTTTTTTAGCGTTTTCATTCATAACTAGGTTAAATCTCTTGATGTACCAAGTTTCATCCAGATCTGTGACGGTGCGTCCTAAAATTGCTCCAAATTGTGTTGATTTGACGTGGAATGACTCTGCATTCAATATTGACGTACAATCTTCGAATGTTTCAGCATTAGACTACTTCTATTAAAACAACATCTATTTCATCCTTATAACAGAAATTTAATTTAATGTTCTATAATCTTTATGAAACCAATTTGCAATATATAAATTTTCTTTATACTATTCCTTGATTTACGTCGAATCTTTACGTCTAATTCGGTTCAACTATAACGGATAACTTAATTCGGTTTAATAGAAGTCGTTCCAGGCGGTCAAAGAACAGTGGTACCAATAAAGCAAATAAATTGCAAAATAATCATAGTAATGCACAATAGTGCATTCGGAATTTATCTTTCAAAGGGGAGGGATGTGGTCAAGGCTTTCCTTACATGCTTACATGCATCTGTATACAGTCGAACTTCCATATATCAAAATTTTCTATATATCGAAATCCCAGCAAATTTTCTTTGTTCATTACATAGAAAAATTGTTTCTATGTATCGAAAAAATCTATTTATCGATTTTTTTTCGAGACATTCGTAGCTTTTTTTTTCTCTTTAGATTGTTTGTCTCATGAAAAATAAAGGTTAGGGGGAAAATTATGTTCACTAAAGGTTGCTACGAAACTGAAATGGAATCTGGGGTTGAGGGGTCTGTAGATAGGTCGTTGTTTCGTTCTAGAATTATTAAATTCCCTCAAGTTTATTTCAAATATCTTAGTTGTAACCAGTAACATTGTAAAATCAGTTTCAAGTCATCCCTTTTGTCTGTTGATTATCGTTCCTAGCCGTTTTAGCTGCAGTAAAAATCATTCAAGTTAAGTAGATTAATTTTTTACTTTTCTCTCGATTTGTCAAAACGAAAATCCCCTAATGTTGCGGATCAAGTTGAATTCCCGAAGAATGAAGATGTATGAAGGCGCAAAAATGTCATTTCTGTTATTTTTTAAATTATTTACTTTCATTTAATCCGATGCTCGTATAAATTAGAAATTAGGTTTCATACATAAAAATTAGCTTTAATTTTAATGTTTTAGGAGATTTTTAGGATAAAATAAGATCATTTCTATATATCGAAATTTCTATGTATCGAATTTTTTTCCGGCAATTTGCTACTTCGATGTATGGAGGTCCGACTGTATGTAAAAATGGATGTATGTTTGTGGATGCGTGTGTGTGTGTGTGTCCTTATACAAATCCACAGTTTTAGTCGGATTTCTTCCAAATTCGGCGCAGAGGTAAATTATTACTGAGGACTTCATATAGGCTGGTTTTTGCAATTTAAAAAAGATCTAAAGAGGTTAAAGTTTATATTTTTAATCATAAAAAGGCTGTTTTCGATGTAACGAATTTTCATATTTTTATGAGTTTGGTCTGAATGAAAAGCCTGTAAAAAATGCCCTAAATGAAGTCTCTTCAAAGATTAACTGTAATCGTTAACTTCGTGAACCTTGGTTCAAAGCAAATGAAAATGTTTAGCAACATATAACCACCAGGAGATATTTTAAATGCAATCAACACAAAAGGTATACTTAACAGTGACTGTAAAGTCGATCAGCGACAAGCGCAAAGCATGTTTGGCAAGAAAGCCGAACGGAAAAGAAATGCTGCTGTTAATTGTTTTTTTAATAGCATCCTGCAAAGCAGGAATGCATTGCGGTCTTCAACGGTTCTACTTGCTTTGGTATTTCCATAGCAGTAATGGTAGAGCGAAATTATGGATCAGTATTTTCCACAAGAACAGCCCAGAAAATACCAAAATTAGTTCGGTATCAATAATTCATTCATTATCTATGTACAAGCTTCAACAATTTAATGTTGGATGGTCCTTAAAATCAATATGCATATGTTCTTTATATTATTCCATGATTTACGTCGGATCTTTACATAATTCGGTTCAACTAAGTTTAATCGCTTCAGGCTAACAAAGAACAGGGGTAAAAAATACTAATTTCTCAAATAATTTGCAAAATAATCATATTTGTGCGTAGTAGCGTATCTGGAATTTGTTTTTCAAGGGGGAGGGGGGGATGGTCATAACGTTTCTTACATGCACATAAACTACCATACTAGGATTGCCAATGTGTGCTAAAACTAAAGGTTGTGCACCTTTTTTATCTGCAAAACCACGCGGAAATATAATTCGGCGGAATTCATACAGTTTGGGAGGGTTGGAGTTTTAAGTTTGGAAAAAATGCAAATAATTATTAATTTAAATTTAAACTCTATTAAACTGCAAAAAAAACGCTACGTTTTTTGTATAAACAAATTTCTTCATTTGAAATTTTATATTACCTTAACGCTCGAGTAATAATACACCTGATGAAGCATCTTCGCCGACTAGCCATAATTTTAAATCTGTTAGCTGGTATGATGCAATTTTAGACAGAGATTACTATTAAAAAAGGCATGATGAAATATTGCTCCACAATATGAAGTTTTTTCTTCATCGTGAAATAAACTGAACAAAGCTATATTCGCAATTACAAAGCTCAGTTCGATAACTGCTATTGTAAACAATCGAAAAATATTGGAAGTTTGTAGCTACCTCTAAGCATTTCAACCGTCTTTGAAGAAGTGCTGTGAAATATGAATGGAAAATTATCACTGTAAACAGTATAGGGATAAGGTGAAACACTTTGTATCTCTCGTGTAACCGCAATGGACCTTTTTTAAACTTCAAGAGATTGTAATCTTCAGTGAGACTTTCGTGTTCTATTATGAACAACAAGTCATAAGAGCAGTCGATTAAGTGCTGTAGATGCATTTGAGATGTAACTATTTTCGATATAGATAGCTTTATGTTACTTGCTCGGTTGGTTTCACTCACAAATGTAATTCTTCTTGCTGCTGGGAGGGGGACTAAGAACAATATTTAGGGGAAAGTTTTGAGTTAAATTTATGGATCAGAAAAATTTGAATGATTTAAGTTTTAAATTTTTAGACTACGTTTCAAAACGGAAAATACATTTCGTTTACTTTTAAGCTGTGGATAAGGGGAACAAAATATGCAACAAGATTCTGTAAAATATAAACAAAAGATTTGTCTATTAGGCAGTTGTAAGTACAAACAAGACGTTTCTTTTTAATTTCATGGACTGCAAATAATATTTTTAAGAAAATCTAAAACGGATATTGACCAAAAAGCGTACGCCTACTTCTTTCTCTATAACGCAGTTTAATTAACGGTTTTTAAATAGTTCGTTCAATAAGTTCACGTCCACTTACTTCTATTTTTATTGTTTAAAATATTTAAAATAATAACTGTAATGTAGTCAATGGACCCATTCCCACCTCTCACGACCACTGTCTCTCAATAAATTAAAATTTTGGTGTTCTCTAATTAATACTCTGTCTAAAGCAACAAAACTTAAACACGTGCTCTCTCTACCTGCATCAGTGTGAGATATCATGGATAACATTTACGGCAAGTATTAGGTTTTAAAAGTTTGAACAAGATCTTGACAAATCTTGACAAATTTCAAATCATTACAAGACATTAATATTACTGTCTAACTATCATTTTTACGTACGAAAATAGAAATTTGATGTCAATATAAGAAAATAAAATGTAGCTGACGTGCGTCTTTTTATGCAAGTTACACTTATCCAATTTTACTCTAATGCATGGCACTAAATCACCATGGAAAGAGCGAGCATACACATTTTGTAAAGTTTTTTATAGTAAGCAGACTTTTTCTGCGAAATGTGCTTGCCTGAAAACATACAAAATAACCTATCACTTGGTCGCTTCATTCGAAAAACATCGCCAAAAAATCCGTAAAAGGGAGTGTTATCGTCTTTTAACAACACAGACTGAATTCTTAATTTTGGACATTGAGGATGATTTTAAATTAATCTGAAAATATTGTAACTGTGTCCAAGAAGAGTATTTTGTATATATTTGTGCCTGATAATAGGGATTGACTTTCTTTTTCAAGCTCACGACTCTTTCTAAAGAAACATTTAATGATTTATTTCCGAATGAAATGTATGTGAAAAGAACTGTTGTATTTTTTGATGTATTGGGGAAAACAAAACCTACAAAGGCAGCACAACGCTTTTCTTTCGAAGCATCACGCAAAAGATTTTCCCACAAGATGTGCGAAAGACAATCATTTGTCTTTGCATTAAGACAATTTATGTACCGCCCGTCTGATTTAACCTCAGACAACGTACCAGTGGACACTACAGAGCCCAAACAATATTCCTCATACTTTTTCGCTTTAAGTTGATGTTACTTTTTCGGCAAATGCTTAATTTTCTGTGTTATTTAAAGTATTTTGAAGATTTAAACCTAGAAAGCCGGTGTGAATGTAATTTTTTACGTTCATTCAGATAGAATTCATTCATTTGATTATCCAAAAGATATGTTGCATTGAAAAGCACCCAGACAACGCCGGGTAATAAGCTAGTCATTTTTTTTTTAAAGTGAAATACCGAAACATTTTTTTTAAGATAACAGGACAAAAAATTTGTAGCATACTTGTCAAATACACTGCTGTAGAAGAAATTAGTCTAGTTTAGAATAGAGATCCCTCCGTATTTGGGATCTCTAGTTTAGAAGAATGAATGTCAGGCATCCATTTGTCTTAGTCTAAGTAATCTATTTATTTCATCAAAGTTCTACAAGTTACAGTATATAATGTTGATAACTATTCGTGCTGGTTATTGATGATGCAGGGTTTTTCGTCCTATTAACGAAGTCTAATTATTTTATTCTCTTGACTTTGCCAGACTTTATTTGCTGAATCATTTTAGTAATGTGATCTGTTCAATTATTTATTTTGTGTTTAACCGTTAATTCTCGAGTTAGTTTGGTTGCAGTGTCACGCCTTCCCTCTTTTTCCGAATCAAAAAAAGTTCGTATGAAGTTCAGAACTTCTACTTTCAATCTTAATTTTAAGTAAGTTCAACAATCAGAAACTCGTAATACTTTCTTATGTTGTTACCGTGTAATCGACTTTCAAGATTGTTTAATGCCACGCAAACTATGTGTTGGTACAATCACTGTCATTTTATTTAATTAATCACCTTAGAGTGAATATCGAATTTTGTGACTAATGGGGGGGGGGGGGATCTAACAATCGGGGAGACTCAATTTTTAAAAAAACGTGACTAAGTTTCAATGCTTAAAATTTATCGAGTACTTGCCTCTATAGGCCTAGTGGTTGAAAATACGAAAAAATTATACAAATTAAAGTTGACATGTTTCAAATTTCTTTCTGAAGATACTATTTATATGGATAAACCATCATTCGTTATCAACCCCTTCGAATGAATATAAAAGAATTCATTATCTGATAGTTTTACAAAAAAAAAATCTTTTTTCATTGTAATCATTACATTAATGAAATTTTTATTAGTAGCTAATTATCCTTAATTCATGGTAATTATTACTATAATGAATGTTTTAGAAGTAGCTAATTATCCTTCATTCATAGTAATCATTACAATAACGTAAGATGTATTTAATTATGTTTAAAATTTTGGGTGTAATTTTTATAGTTCTGCATCGTTTTTTTGGGGGGGGGAGGAGCGGAGGGGTTAAAGGAAAAAAGTGCATACGCCCAGTAAATAAACACCCCAGCAGTGCACAAACCTTGCATTTTCTTGTCGTTTTCTTTTTGAAAATGTATCCCTCCCTAGCCCGTATAGAAGGAAATATTCATTGCCAATACACCTAAAAAAATGCTTTGAAGCCTTATTGTTTCAAAAAATAAATAAACTAACAAATTACGAACTGTTCATTCACTGATCGGTCTACCCTATCAGCTCGTAAAAAATGGCGAGAAAAGCAATGTTCATCTTACCCTTTATTCTCTTACTTAGGAGTACAATAATATTTTATTTTTAACCTTTTTTTACGCAGCAAAAAAATAAACATTTAATTGAATTATCTTATTTATAACTATTGATAACCGCACGGCTTTGCACGTAATAGAAAATTAATAGGTCTTTTGGTTCGCCTGTATATTTACAAATAATGTATGGTGGATTGTGCCCATGTTACGGTTCCACGTAATGATAATTTCGTAATTTACTCGTCTATCTTATGATAATTTTGCTCTGGAAAATGTTCTTAAAATTCGATTAGAAAAAATAACCACTTCGAATTTTCGAAAAATCGCTTTGAGGTGCACACCCCCATGCTACAAACTAACTTTGTGCCAAATATCATGAAAATCGGCCGAACGGTGTAGGCGCTATTCGCGTCAGAGATCCTGACAGACAGACAGAGATCCGAACAGAGAGATATCCAGACAGAGAGACTTTCAGCTTTATTATTAGTAAAGATTATTCAATTCTGTTCTAATTTTAATAAAATAATATCGTTGTACATTTTTCATATATGTAAGCAGAAGCTAAATCCCGAGGAGCGCTGTATTTAACAAAATTCTCCACCGTCAAAGCGGTTGCTTCTCACACTTCTCTTCTGAAAAAGGTGCTCTTTCACTAAGATTGTCTTTCGTTTTAATTAACAAATAAAAAAATCAGTTGTTTTTTAATTTCTGAAAAAACATTCGGAAAAATGAAATTGCCAAAATGTATGACAAAAATAAACAATTAACTAAGAAAATAAATATTCTAAAAGTTTGTAAGTACTTACTCTTTCTCTCTTATTTCGAATTATTTATTTTCAAAACTTTATCACAGCTCGACCAAGTTTTCTGCTTTTCTATTTTCCACCTGATTAGATTTATATTTTTATTAAATGCAATATATATATATATATATTACAAAAGCCGACAATTTTAAACGCTGGTTCTGAAATTTCGCCAAATTGTCACCGAAAGCGGCATTTCTTTTTGTCGCTATTTGGGCGATATAACGCCAAGTTGTCACCAATTGATGTCATTACTTCAGTTTGACATCGATTTGCCTAAAAAAAAAAAAGAGGGGGAAGCAACTAAAAAGAAAGCACAACCAGACCCCCCAACACAGGAAATTTCAATCTTCTACAGCTTACCGATTTTTGAATTGTGCGAGATACACGCGAAAATCGCACATACAGACATCGTGAGAAAATTGGTGATTCGTTTCTTGGGGCTCTTTAAAATTTGTATTTCGATTCCGTTCGTAGCAAGTGCAGATGTGCCAAAAAAAAATCAACCCATATTCGGGGAGCATAATGGAAATTTAGGCCGAAATTTTAGAGTTTTTTTTTTTTTTTTTCAATTGCAATTCTTCCCGTACTTTGTAACAGGGAGGAGGAGGGAAAGCGAAGTTGTTTTCTCTTTTAATGGACATCTTGGATGCAGTTACGATTATGATTCCCTTTATTTGGAAATTTGAAAAAAATACATTCGTCACGGTAACCAAAAAATGCAGCCAATCACAGTTACGCAATGGCGTTTACTCCAGAGAGCTTAAACCACATTCACTGTACAGCAACATCTCTGCGGAGAGAAAAAAAATCCTCTGAACGAGAGAGAGAGAAAAGAGCATTGGGAAGAACATTCACTGCCGGGTAGACGACGCAGACGGTTTGCATTTTGGGGGCTGCATCTAGCCAGCCTTCGCCAGACATACACACACACACACACAGCGACGGCTCCGTTGTATTGATCGACGTCTAAAAATAACGCCCAGCTCGAGCAGCGGCGGCCGGGAGACACGGAATAAGCGCCCGGGATGGAACGAACGGTGGTTGGTCACTTTGGATTTGGAAAGGAGGGGTGGATTCCTCACTCCCTCTGTCTATTCTTATGCCGAATGTTTATTTATTTATTTATTGTTTGGGTTAAAATAAGAAAAACTTATCTAAAGGAGTAACTCGCGACCCAATTTATTTTCAGTTGATTTTAAGCAAAAAAAGATGCATATGTGAATGTTAGAATTTACGCCTTTGAGCCCGATTCGTGAAGAATTTAATTTTCACATTTAAATCAGTGATAATATCATAGAAAGCCATTTTTTCTCCATGCGTGAAAATGTAGAAAAGTTATGCTTGCAATTTATTTGAGATGCAGTGTTTAATCCACGGGGCTCCCCAAGGCAGGATACAGACTACCATTTTAGAAGGGGGCGACCATTTACCATTCCTCAGTATGACACCCTCCCCCTTCCTACAAACGAACCTACGGTTTAGGGAGCAAAAATTTTCTGAGACGTCTTGTGTGTTATTAAAAAGCACCAAATACACCAGGAATAATGCACCTTTAGAGCAAAAACGGCACAAAATAATTCCATCTTTACTAATAATAAAGCTGAAAGTCTCTCTGTCTGGAGGATGTCTGGATCTCTGTGACACACATAGCGCCTAGACCGTTCGGCCGATTTTTATGAAATTTGGCACAAAGTTAGTTTGTAGCATAGGGGTGAGCACCTCGAAGCAATTTTTGGAAAATTCAATGTGGTTCTTTTTCTATTCGAATTTTAAGAACAAAAATATCATAAGATGGACGAGTAAACTACGAAATTATCATAACGTGGAACCGTTACATTACGGGCAAAGCCGTGCGGGTACCATTAGTAAGCAATAAAAAAAAAGTAATATTTCAAAAGGTTTACTTCAAAAAAAATTTAATGAATTGAAAGTATGACTGTTTACATTTTATTCGTAAATAAATTGTTTGAACACGATGTGTGGATGTGTAATAGTGTCGATGGTTTAGGGGAGAAAGGGGTCATGACTTCTCACAGTGCGAACGCTGGAAAACGAGAAGTTTTCTAGATTTCAAGCGAAGCGTAAAAGTGATTACGCTTTAAGGATTAAATTCTTTTAAAGATTACATTTTTTTAAATCTATCTATATATTTATGCATGCAAAGTTTGCCACATAGTTCCCCTTTTTTTAACGTTTCAAGTAGCGAAAAAAATCAAGAAAGAGATACATTATATCGTCATCTACTTATTTCATGTAAGTAAATTATTTTAGGGTAAAAAATTAAATATCATGTATGGAAAGTGAGGAAACTCCTGTTGGGGATTGGTCTTTTTCATTTCATTTACAATTGAAAATATTTCTAGTTTAGATGTTTGTATATGAATGAGAAATATCTTCAACCTAAATTCTATATAACTTTGACTGGGGCTCTGCAAGTGAACACCATTTGCCTAACCAAATCACCAAAATTTTGGTAAAATTCTAATAAATATAAGTAAATGTTTTATAAATAAGACAAACTTATTCTGGATGTAAAAATACTTAGCGGGAAAAACACAATCACTACAAAGTCATTGAATTCTTCGTATGAGTTTGTTACAATTAAAAATACAGTTGCTTTTATTTTTTATTCATGGAATGTATGTTAAGCAACCTCCCCCCCCCCCCCAAAAAAAAAGAAGCTTTTAGCTACTGTATCATTTATAATCTTATTAAGATATTTGTATTGTGATAAAATAAGGATGTAATTATAATTTTGTGAATTTGAGTAGGATAAAGCTTTGGTAGCCTTTCTCTCTCTCTCTCTCTCTCTCTCTCTCTCTCAATCAATCAATCAATCAATCAAATGGTTCCTTCAAAAAAAAATTTAAAGAATTTTAAATATTTGAATGCTCCTGACATAAATAAATAAAGTACGTAAAGAAAAGATTAAGAGTTTACTACCGGAAAGCCAAGCCTCCAGAGCAAATGAATTAAAATAATCTTATCTTATGTAGTGACTGGTTAGAGCTGGGTTCGACTAAGCGGTTATTAGACGTATTTTGTAACTAAAAATTTTTGTTTGACAGCCACGATTTGACATCTACGCATCATTTTCGCCGCTATACTTTTTATTATTTTTTTACGATGATTTCATGCTCAGTCGTTAGTTTTTACTAACTTTATGTATTATGCAGAAAGCTTGGCGAAATTTACTTAAATTATTTCAAAATGACGCATAAGTACAAAATGCTAGGTGCATCATATGACGTCTAACTTAACCCTGAGTAAAAGTAGTAGTGTATTGAAGGATTGGGACAATGAGCAAGTAACCTCGGAAAGTGTATCAGCGTCTGCGCATTGTTATATTTTGATTGAAAAAAAGGTTTGAAGTGAGAAGTTAAATTTTGCACTCCATGCGTTTCAGCCATGTCATTTCAAAAGTTTTGTCACCCAGTTGCCGCTAATTTCCCACTCCCCCCACATGTTTTCATAATAATTATTATTATTCATATTTTCGAATTTCATTATCTTTTTTATTCTTTGTAAAAAGTTATGGGTGAATGAAAGTGAAAATAACAATTTTAAGTTTTTAGAAAACATTCTTCTTAAAAATGAAATAATATTCTGTTCACATAATTTACACAATCAACTTTAATGCTATTAATTAGTTATGTTGACGTTTATCTGAATTTTAAACTGATAATTACTTTAGTTTAGCACAAAAATGGTCTTAACTGGCGACTGTTAAGTTTGCTTCTCTTCCCCACGCGCGTGCAGAAAAATTTCAGTCTTGATCTTTACCATTTTGACTTTACTCTTGACAGTGCGTTTGCTAAAGGTGTGCCCATTTCTGTATCCAATTTTATCAATAATGTGTTGAAAAAAAAGAACTGCTTTCTGGCCTCAGTTTTCTTTGTCAAAATCCAATGCGACTTTTTTTTTTTTTTTTTTGCCCCCCTGGTTTCAAGTAAAACATTGTTTTTCAACTCTAACACTATGATCGTGATGACATTAGCAGATGATGAAGGACTGTGTGAAACAATAATAACTCTTGCTTCAAAAAATTTTGGAAAATTTCCTTCAAAGCGAACGAAATAATAGGAAAAAACTTTTCATCTTTTGTTCCTCTTTTTGTCCTAGTGTTTTGTGGGGAAAAAATGTTTCAGTAACTGATCGCATCTAAAAATTCTTGGAGACTTCCCGATCAGTACAGTTTTTACTCCTTAAAGTTCTCCCTCTTCCTTATTTTTGTTTTCCAGCTTGCTATAAAAACTCGATCACGTCTGGAATGGTCCCTCAAAAAAAGAAAAAATATATATATATATATATATATATATATATATATATATATATATATATGTATATATAAATGAAATAAAATAAATAAAGTTTTGTGGGGAGAGAATGTGTGATGGGGAAACAAAACATGAATTTTGTGCTCTTTTTCCTCTTTAAAAGCATCTCCAAGATTTTAAATATTACTGCTACGGAAATTTAGTTTGACAGACACACACATCTAAATGAGCATTTTTATATTTTTATAAGATCAAATCAAAAATGCCTTTTTTCCTCCCTGCTAGAAACGTATTGAAGGTTGTAGAAACTTCAACAAATAGAAGTGTTCATCAGAATTCCTCAAAAGATGACGAGAAAGGATGGAAAAATTAAAAATTTGGAGGCAAAAGTTACAAATAGTTGAGGAAACTGTCAGCAATTTTGAGGAAAGAATTGGTTCTAGTAGCCCTAGTAGATGCTGCTGTACAGCATGATTTAGAAAACCTTTTCAATCAAAGTCTACCCAGGGGTTGAACTTAGCACGCGTTTGGCTCAAAACGTAAAAAAGTCACTTACCCCTCTCAATGAAAATCGACAGCTTCATTGAATAATGATAGAAATGGATATAAAAATAGAAAATCACTTGAGGATTTCAAAAAATTAGTACTGTAGTACTACTGCAACTTAAGTTGATGTAGATAACAGTAATAGTGTTGGTGAACCATTTTTTCTAAATAAATTAGGAGTTAAATAAAATCATTTTATCAACCAGTGACTGAAAGAAAAAACATCTCCGTTGAGTTGATGGAAAATCAATGCAAATAATTTCACTACGTTGAATTAGTCCAAATACTAGAACAGGCAAAATATTTATCTTGAGGGGGGGGGGGGGGCTCCACGCCCCAATTTTTTAATTTAATTTTATTTATTTATTTTTTTATGTATTTGATTTTTTTGTAAAAATTTGCAAATGTTAGGTAAGTTAGCTTTAAACCACCTTTCCTTTTGTTGAGTGCTCCTCAAACCACCAAATATTTTTTCCCCTACTACAGCACTGCTTACATGTATATAAATTACTGTACTAGGATTAGCAATTTATGTTATGACAAGGGATGACCAAAGTTTTTATACTATATTCAAAACTGTGAAAGTTCTTTAATTGGCTTCCCTCTATTTTTGTCTTCAAAAACCAAACCTTTCGAATCTTCCTCATGCAGGACTACTTTCAATTCGTACGTTTTCTTTTAATTTAAAAAGAGAAAAAAGTATGCTTCTTGTTAAACAAAAAATGACTTTCTCACGTTTCTGCGTACATGTGTTTGTTAAATTTGTGTAAAAGCCGTTTTATGTTTCTTGGCGGTCCTATTTTTCTTTTTAATTTTGAAATCGCAGTGTTTAAAATGTGATTATTTTGTATTTGATTTTAAAACTGCGGTATTACTATGAAAATGAAAAATGCAAAATTAATGTTTGTAGTTTACTTTTTCACTTTGTAGCTTAAATCTTTCCCACGCGCTGTATCAGTAAAGGGATGGGGAAATATCCTGGCTGGGAATTTAATGAGGTTCGTCGAATGTTCGGTGATCCTGTTTTTATTGTTTCGTTAAGTTTAAGCTTCATTTGATCAAGGACGTAGCCAAGGGGTGGGTCCTTGGGGTCCGGACCCCCCCCCCCCCCCTTCCCGAAAGACCCCTCTCCTTTTTTCTCAGTTGTTGCATCTCGCATCAACAAAATTTTTCCGAAAGATAATGATTTTATAAAACGCAGCATTCTCTCCCTTTAAATATTCCCAGTAATCGGCAATTTTCTCAGCGCTTGCGTCAATTCAGAACACGAGAACCTTGTGCAACAACTGCAGGTTCCCAATTTTCGTCTGCTTTTTGCTGTGTCACCTACTCCGCCCGAAACGGGGAATTTTCCCTTTCGACTTTCAAACCAGCTGGGTCCTGTGACCTTGAAATTCAGCCCCTCTCCTTGGTCCATCAAATTGCCATTGGCAAAGTAAAAACAAGCATTTATTGCCACTTCCGCCGTATCCCACAGTCTCATTGGCGTGGTTTTCTTTATTTCTTTCTCCTTTCTTTTTGGATTTTCGTGGATTTCGTAGACGCATGTAGTACGAAAGACAGCCAGAGTGAGGTGCGTTCCTGGTGAGAATCAGTAATTGAATTCCGATTCTTTTCTGTTTTAACACGCAGTTTTTATCTATGTCATACTTATAGGAAACATATCTTGAACAAAAAAATTGTATGCAAAAGAAAATTAAGTTTACCCAAACTAGGTAAGTCGCAGTGCTCCCTTTTAAAGTTTTCTTGATAATACGAGCAATTTTACGTCTTAATGTGTTTTTCCATTAAAAAACTAATTTTAGATTCTAAGCTAGCAGCGAAAAAAGAAATTCTACACATTTCGTGTGTTTGAGGATGAGAAAAATAATTGATTTTTTTTTTTTTTTCATTTTAACTCTATATTTTTGGCATGGTTCATTTTATATTTTGATAAAAATTTTATTTGAACTTTTAGATTACTTTTAACATCTCTCTCCTTTCTGAGTAACAAATTATGTAGATTTTTTACTGATATTTTCCCCCCAATATTTAAGCATGATCATGGAACATATTAAATGCCCCCCAAAAAAAATTCGTGTTTGAAGGTAAAATAAATGAATAAATAAAACTTGAAGTTTATGTAACAAACTTTTTACGGTATCAAAATTTTATAGAAAAATTAAATTGAAAATTACTTGAATATTTTACTGTGATTAGTTTATGAAATTACAAGTTCGGCCATATTAACGCATGTAATAAGTAATTTATTAGAAATTATTACTTTTAAATCTTACTGAATTGTGAGTCTATGATCCCAAAAGAAAAACAGTTAGTTTTTAATTGACGAAAAAAAAACTTAATCGATGTTGTTCCATAAAACATATTTGTATTTGCATCATTGGAATACATTTTCTGATTGTTATTCACTGGCTTTGTACTAAGGAGTTATTTAATTAGCATCTATGCATCCATCTTTAGTAAATTGTGAAGGTAGCATTAAACGTAACAAAAAACAGGCATGTGCATTTAACTATAAATTACTAGGTGAAAATTACCGCTATTTACTGCGTTACAAGCAAAGAAACAAAAAAGGTGAATACGAGGTAAATGTTTTTGAGCTTTTCTTTTATACATTGCCTTTTTTTTTAAGCACTTATTTTCTTCAAGCTAAAGATAATTACTATTTCTTGTAATAGAGTGTTTTGCTAACATCGTATTGAAGAAAAAAAATCATTACCTATGTCGTAAAATATGATATGTATTGTTATTAAAATTAACAACATGTTGTTAAAATAAAATTACACAGATGCTTAATTTAATTCATTAGGTATACATTCCATTAATCGGCATGTAAAAGATCCCTTAGGTCGTTTGACTGTGAATACTCTTGACAAAATTAAATTCCTTTTGCAGTTTCGCATCGAAGAGAGCTCAGGTGTCTCCATCTGGTGGAAACTGGGCATCAAATTTTCCTGTGACATTCACATCCGCGTCTTAATGGTGGCATATGAATGACTGGATGCCATATCGTTGGTTCGCACTTGTTCCGCAAAAGGCTAAAGCCTCTAACACAGCCCCGTTAGAAAGAAAAAAATAATGATAAAAAACGGCAATACGCCTTTTCCGATATTTAAAATTTTTTCGAACAGCTTTCACCATTTGAGGAATAGCGACTTCACTTGAGAACACCATTTATTTCTTGCTTCTCTTTTTTTTTCAGCTAACTGAAATCACTGTGTCAGTTGGCTGAAGAAAGAAAAAAAATATATATATAAAAAATGGTTGCAATAAAGAAAGACTCCGTCCCTCAAAGAGTTAATAGTTTGTTCAAGCTTTTAATTGATGATTAGGAATGATAATTAGAAAACGGATAAGATTTGAAATATCATTCTATTTCGTGTTATCAAAAGAATATTATAAATGTAAATAAATAAAAACTAATTCAAGCTTTTTAAATGAAACCTTGTTAATATTTTCGTTGAGAGAGTTGTGGGATTTCGCCTGAAATGTTGTTCAAATTGGACAGGGTTACGTTATGTAACATTCATATAGTTATACATTCGACTCCATAGATATAGATTTATTTATCCTCATATAAATAATGCCGATGATCGAGTAACCCGCGTGTTTCAACAATGAATTCGCACCACGGCATGATATGTAATTCGATAATATGTTTTGGTAATGTTTAACATGCAAGGAAAGGCTTTATTGTGACAAGGCTGAACTCGATCCGGTAACCTGAACAGTTTTACTGGTAAGGTAAGACTGTGTCATATATCAGAGGAATGAAGAAACGAAAACAATGAACGCTATCTACTGGAGTTTAGGGTTAATGCACTGGTGTTAGAGTTAAAATTTCAACTATCAAAATATCACCAAACAGGCAATTGCTTCGTTCAAATGAAGAAGAGTTGAAGCAATTTTCACCTGTCATGCCTTGACGGGTGACTCGCTAGTTTTCAAATAAAATGGCATAAGTACAAATATACATATTTTGTTGAAATATATGACAAAGTTTTAATATTTTATTAAATTATCGCATGCATTTTCCAAGTAATTTCTAGAACAGTTTTCGTTTTCCGTTTTTCTTTTACTGTGCCCTTTTTATTAATAAAAAATGTATCACTTATTTTCAGGAGGACAGAGGTTCACCCATATTTGGAAACTTTGTATGTGATAACTTTCAGTTTAATATTAATTTACAAACTGACAATAATTAATTTACCACTTAACATAAACTTTTTGTTAACTAATTTTAACTAATGACTCTATTAATTTTAATTATTTAATTAATTTTAGTTAATTATCATATTTTAATGATCAGTTTTAATTGGATTTATCTTAGTCTTGTGTAATTATCAGCTACTAATTCTGCTTTAGCATGCCTCCTCTTTTGAAGTTCGTCAACCTTGGACCCCCCCCCCCCCTTAAAGTTCTAGCTACGTGCCTGATTTGATCCTTCAAATTAAAGATTAAGGTGTCATTCAGAATATGCATATTAAACTGAACGTTTTTAAACGTTCAGTTTTTTCATTTTCACATTCATACTGAGTTTAATCTACAGTTATAAATATTTCCGAATTAAATGAATGAATTACCAGCGTTTTAATGTACATAACTTGCAATTTACTGCAAACACGTGTTTAGGGTTACAAGAACCCCTTTTTCATAAAAAAAAAAGTGGGGAGGGGGGTTCCTTGGATCCCCGAAACACGTATCTGCAGTAATTTGCAATTTTTGTGCATTTAAACGTTGGTAATTCCTTTAATTTTCAAGCAAAAAGGTTCGATATTTCCGAATGTAGGGGTCCGAAATAAAGGTTGATACTATCTTGCTCGTCATTTGAAAATTTTCTGGAGGGGGGGGGGGGTGAGCAAAGGGTACATGGTCGCCTCTAAGCAACTGTAGGATTTCTTACTGTTATTCTTGACCTGGGATTAGATGTCTTACTGTTGCTCTGATGCGACGATGTACTCAATACACAGGAAATCAAAAGACAACAAAAACCACGCCCACATAAGTGTGAATACATGGATTTCTCAAATTTGGAGGGAGGGGGGAGCAAAATGACGTTCGGATGACGTACGCTCTTGTGCTCAACTGTTCGAAGTAGCGCATTAATAATATCAAAAATGACCAAAAAAACCTGCTTCCATATTAGAAAACTTCGTTCCTTTCAAAAACCTTTATAGTTCGATGAAGTTTATAGGGAGGTTACTCTAATGTATTTAATGCCTGGAAGAAAGGAAAAGAAAAGAAAATTATTAAAGTAAAGCTTTACTCCCGTCACACAAACATTTTTCCCTCATAAGCCTGTTTGGCGTCGTCGCTTAGCAACCAGTCTGGGGTATACTTCTCAATCTTTTGTTTCAGCATCTTAAGAAGAGAACCGGGACCAAATCGATAAAAGATTGATTGATTGGTCTAGGGAAGAAGTGATGATTATGTCTGTGTTTCTTGTTTTTACTCCGGTTTCGTTTTTGACCCCCCATCCTTTGTTGGTATGTGCAAAGATTAATAATGCCCAGTTTATTCATTCTCGTTAGGTTATTGGTTCATTAAGTTACTTATCAGGTTATTAAATACACGCAAGGCCAGCCATTTCTTTAAAATGTGTGCTATATCAAGTGTGATGCAACTTCGAAATTTTCTACCTTTTAATTTCAGCAAAATATTCCTAAAGAAACACTTGATTTGCGCTCATTTTGAATTTTTATAAGAGGTATACTCGGGGGGAGGGGGGGGCGTGCTAAGCGCAAAAGTCGCATCTGCACCCGAGTAAAAAAAAAAAAAAATTGCTGTTTTCAGTTGTGTGCCTCCATGTATTTGATACGGATGTAACGTTTTTAGAATTTTTTAAATATATTTCCCATTTACAAAAACCATAAAACATTGTACTTAGGTAAAATGTGTGACAAAGAATCACTTGGTGACCGTAACTCAATTTTGATTAAAAAAAAAAAAGTGCAGATACGACGTTTGTGCTTAGCACGGCGCTATAATGCATCATGCAACAATTTTTGCCGTTACAACCCGTTATTGCTGATGCATGTTTTTTTTTTCAATCAAAATAGGACAAAAGCACCTTGAAAACTTATTTTTTATTTTTTTTTTCCTTTCTTTCTTTCTTTTTTTTTTTTTTTTTTTTATTTTATTTTTTTTTTTTTGGAATGTTCCTATTACAATCTTGATTACAAAAAATGTGATTTGAATTTGTTGGAAATGAATTCAAGTTAGCATTTTATTTATTCACTTATTTAAGGAAAGGATTTACTGTATTAAAGAAGCGGGAATGTTTTTTAAAATGTTCAGTTAGAGAAACGAACCCTTTGCTATCTCGATCACAAAAGCTGACCATAACTGAACTCACGATCGAATACGAATCCTTAATTAACTAGTATGTTGTGGCCATCACGAAACTTTCTTCTATATTTTTCCTTTTTCTGATCCCTCCCCATGCTTGACGAGGAAGCAATATTCCTAACAGAAACAAAATTACACATGCAAAAACTTGACGACCATCCCAATGTCTGAATTATTGTAAAAACAAAACAAAGAGCGAAAATTGAAAGTTACTTTAAAAGCCTTACTTGAATTAATTACAAATATTTTATTTATTAACAAACATAAGATGGCAACAGTTAAAAATTTTAAATCATTGAGATAATATTTCCGATCATTTCCATACAATTAAAATCACGAGAAATACGCAGACGACAATCTATTACGATTTATCTTTCTTATTGTTGCATTAATAAAACTATTTTTATTCGCAAAAAAAAAAAAATCAACACCTCTTGGAGCGATTAGAGTGAAAATTGAACCAAAGCCTGTTTACATATGGATTCACATATATTCCAAATTTCAACCAGAACGTAGCATTACTTCTTGAGATAGGGCACTCACAATGGAAAAAAAGAACGGGCGATTGCGCTACCCCCCTTTTTAGCTGTTGACACCAAAATAAAATCAGCTCTTATACCCACTAAGGGCTACTTGTTAAAAAATTTTTGTTTGATTCCGTTCGTTATTTCTTGAGATACAGCAGTCACAATTGACGACAAAAAACATTCTATAGCTCAACCCCCCTTTGAGTTATTGACACCAAAATTGAATCAGCACCTGCTCCTGTTAATGGCAACATATGGACCAAATTTTGTTTGATTCCGCCAGTTACTTCCTGAGGAATAGCAAGCACGCGTAACTCAAAAAACGTCCCATTGCTCCACCCCCCTTGGAGGAATTCGCGCCAAAAACCAATGGGCACAAGTTCACATAGGAGCACATATGTGTACCAAATTTCGTTCGATTTCATGCGGTAGTTTTTGCTGTAGAGCGGCCACAAAAAACTGGTCACACACACACATACACACACACACATACACACACACACACAGACAGACAGACAGACATTTTCCAAAAATAGTCGAAATGGACTCAGCACACCTCAAAACGTTCGAATCCGTCAAAATTCGAAATTCGAAAATTTGCACGAATCCAATACTTTCTTCTATATATTAGATATAGAAGAAAGTAAAAAAATAATAAAATATCACGCCCGTCGAAACTGACTCTTCAGTTTTTATTAACATTAAAAACCTTTCAATGCGTTAATTCTTTTTTGTCATTTGCAGTATAGCAAAACTCGATTCAGTTATATTTTATCAGTCTAGGTTTGATTAAATTGATTTTAGTTTCGAAATAATCAATTTAATTATGATTTCTACTCTGATGTCCAAGTTGGTCTTGCAGGTTGTAGCTTTTCAAATCTATGAAGAAATACATCAGTTAGAACAGTGGCGTAGCTAGCATGGGTGACACCGGGGCCGTTAATTTGTGGTCCCCCCCCCCAAAAAAAAAAAGGTTGAATATTCTATGTAATCATAAAATTCATACAATTTTCAGAAACAACTACGTTTGTGTAATAGTGGTGCGACATCGATGGCAAAACATCGATGTTTCAAAACATCGATGTTGGAAATTAAAACATCGATGGTATTGATACATCGACCAAAAAACATCGATGTTTCTGAACATCGATGTTTTAAAACATCGATCTTTTTGTCAATATTTAACATACAGTTTTTAGTATACTACACTACAAACTTACATAGATGATAATCTTTAACGTATGTTTCTTAGTGGATCAGGGAATTCTTTTGGCATTGCGTCTAATTTAAGCAATTCAAAAGAATACGAACCCCACGAATATATTGAAACTACTGAACTGCAAATCATAAATATAATTTAATAGGAATAATTTCGCAACATCTTGGTACTATAGTATGACAAAAAATGATAATAAAACATGCAACAATTAATACAAACTAGTTAAATCTGTGAAAAAATATATCATAGCACTTACAGTCAGTTGTATGATGAGGAAGAGTTGTGCAAATTATATTAAAAGTATAAAATTAATTCTGACAATCATTATTAAGAGCAAGAAATATGTTTTGAACTGTTAGTGCAATATAAATAAACACAAATTTTATAATTAAACACAATTGTGAGTAATTGAGGGACGGCTTGTTGAGGGTAGACGCAGTGGCGGATACAAGTGAGGGGGTCATAACACCCCCCCCCCCCCAACCCGCAACAGTATTTGAATGTTTGCTCGAAAAAATAAAAAACTTGATCGAAACCGTAAGAAGTGTATACAAGGAGGAGAGGGGATCATGACCCCCTCCTCTCATCAAAATTTGCGACAATACTTTGTAATGTGTTTCAAGGGTCATTGCATTTGAGTAGTGAAAATGACTGCTTGAAAAAAAAGCAGGACCGAAACCATAATAAGAAACAGTAAATAGTCCTCGATTTTTTTGGGGGAGGAGAGGGGTATTAACTGTCACTTTCCTATTTATAGCGTACGTATTTAAAATATGTAGACAGTAAAGATAGCTTTTCTTGAGACAGTTAGTCTGCGGCGCTGAGTTCAGGAGCCAGTATAGTGAAAAGTAATGAAGAAGTATCTGACGACCGTTTGCTTTTTATAAGCAACAAATTTAATCAATGATAGTTTTTGTAAAACCATATCCAAAGCTTCAGGCATCGCTTCAATCGATAAAACATTTGAGTCCGTAAATATTATTTTTTTTCTGTAAAGTCTCTATAGATTAGAATTTCTTTCTGTTGTAATTTTTAGCTAGGTCAGTTTTTAGTCGTGCTGAGTTTATTTTTAAATGTGCTGTAAATAGTTTATTAGTTTAAATCAGTGTTAAGGATTTATTATCGTGCACGAAATGTAAACTTTGAGTGTCGTGTTAGACCTCATTATACATAGGTTCTCGCAGGGGGGGCCACCTAGGCAATGGCAGATACAAAAAGAGGGTCATAGGGCTCATGACTCCCCCCCCCCTAAAACGTCGACAATATTTTCCGTTCGCATTGTATTCAAACACTTTATGGATAAAATGTAAATGATTTCAGTTTTTGTTTCAGTTTTTGAATTACTTTTAAAAGTAAATACTTGAAATACTACTTCTTTTAATTGTTTATAAAATTTATTCGTGAGGTTTTTGTCCTATTCGGTGCCATATCCCTGACCGATGTAGTATTTTTTAAACACCTAAGCAGTTTCAGAAATTTTTCTTACCAAAAACCATAAGTTTATTCATGGAGGAGGGGTGAGGGTCACTCTTTAGCATGAGCCCCCCTAAAATGTTGGTCTGTATCCGCTCCTGGGTAGACGATAAGTAACCCCCAATATTTGGTTTTTAAGCGCATTTCTCTTTTCGCTGACTATTCCAGAGAAAAAACAAAAGTCGCCATCACTATCAAATACTTCGACACAACTTTTAACAGTTCTGAATTTGTACAGTTATGATATTCACCGTAGTAATATATAGGATTCTCCTTTAGTTTAAAAATTGGAGTTTTACAATCTACTGCAAGTTCTGGCAACAGACTACCAGTGTCGAGTTCTTCCAATAGCTTTGACCTCTTCCTCACCCTCCAGTTATCTTTTACCATCTTGTAGTGATCTTCCCAAAAATCATCCTTTACACAGAAAAATCGACATTTTTTAAATGTGCGCAAATAAATGAAATTTTTGGAGCAATTCCATACGTAAACTTAATTACCTAGCGAGAAAATTGGAGCAAATTTTACTATAATTTTTAATTATAATACAAAAACATCAACATCGAAAAAACATCGAAACCAAAACATCGACATCGATGTCGCACCCCTATTGTGTAAGAACGAAAATTCAAGTAGGCTAATGTCCAAAACATAAATAAAACTGTAAATGCTTTTTGCCCTAGACACAAATGTGCAGGCCATCGAGACTTCAAAAAGGTAAGTCAGTGTGTGGAATGGATAAACCTTAGATTATTTCAAACGTGTGAGGTGGAAAAGAGAGGAGGTCTGGGGTTCCCCCCCCCCCCCCCCCACCCGGAAAAATTTTCAAATTTGCAATCTTAAAAATGTATTTTTTTCTAACTTTATTTTTTTGCAATTGCACTTTGTGTGTCGCCCCCTTGACGGATGGCACCCGGTGCGGACCGCCCCCCTCCCCCGATGTGGTGGTAGTGACGCCACTGGCAAAAATAGAAAGGACTAAGTTAAACTAAAAAGAATTCTATAGAACACCAGTGATTATTAGTGTTCTATTTAATATTTGAACTCTTATAACAGGGTGGCGACAGATCAGGGAAAAGTCAGGGAAGTTTATTAATCAGGGAAATATCAGGGAATTTCAAAAAAATAACAAATTCAGGAAAAATTAATTAAATGAAGAAAAACAAATTTTTTTTTTCTTTGCAAAATTAAGTACCTTAATTTCCTACGTGTCTTCCGCCAATTATCTGTTGAGAAAAAGGTAAAATTAATTAGGTGCGATCATACACTGGCGCATATTTGAATCTTTTTTTCTCAACTTCAAAGTATTGAATCTCAACCTATTAAACACAAAATGAACTTCCTATAATTGCTTCTGTGTCTGTATTTTTTTTTTTTTAAGTAGCTCGAATTTACCTTTTACGAGTTCCATGCTTCGTAAAATAAACAACCCTACAGGCAAAGAGGAAGCTGTCATTAATGCCTTTGCTCCCTTGCCTTTACTCATTGTCTTGGAAGTAATTAGCATACGGTAATCACGATTTCAAGAAGAAAATCTTTGTTTTTTAAATTAATACAGATAAAAGTTTAAAAATTATTACTTTGCGTTTTTAATTTAATTGCTAAGATGGAATGTTGAATGAAAACCAACTTTGTTCTTTGCCATCGTATTATTCGCTGACGCCTCAGATTATACGAAGGTTTTTTTTCAGGCTTTAAAATTCTTTCATTTTAAAACCAAGTTATACATACATATATGTTTTGAAATTAATTGATTGTTTTTTGCCTTTCAATGTTGTTTGGTACAAAAGTAGTATAAGATTTTTTTTTTCCCGACAAATAATGAAATCATTTGAAATTGAGTTACCCTTTTTTTTTTCATTCTTGCCGCAATTATTATACTGCTTAAAAATTTAGTTCAAAATTATTTCTATATAAACTTTATAGTTTTATCATGATTAGATATTTTAAGAATGTTTGTAATAATTTCTTAGAATTCTTATGTTAACTGGTTACTGGAAGTAAAGTATTTGTTTTAGATTTCCTATAATATTTCCTTGTAGATAATTTAATGTACTATTTTTACTATTAAAAGGAGCATTGTTTCAAAATATATTTTTAATTAACAGCTTAAAACATTTTAAACACTGCATTTTATTTAATATGCAATCGTTTTCAATTAGGGCAAAGCAAGGAAAGCATTATAATTGGTAACGTAAATCAGGGAAATTTGGTGACCCTAATCAGGGAAAAAAGGGAAAAGTCAGGGAACTTTTTTTGACAGTTTCTGTTGCCACCCTGTATAATCATTAATTTATTTGATATTTTGGTAGGAAAAAAAATTTAAAAAATTCAATTCAATTCTGCAATGTAAATAATGTTGTTGCTAGTCTGTTTAGTAATTGCCATGTTTAAAGTTTTATCTGATCTGCTTGGATTCTATGTTTTACTGAATTGTCCTAATTTCTGTTTCTTTTTTTTTAATCGCTCGCTTGATAATCCTTAAATGGAAATCGTGTAAAATCTATAAAATAAATAAGTCCATATGTCAGTGGCGTTCCTAGCGCAGGTGTCGCCAAGACACTAATTTGTGGTGTAACCTTTCTCCCCTACTTCCCGCCAAAAACGAAAAAAAATAATAATGTTTTATAATTAAATTCATGCAATTTTCAAAAACAACTCTTTTTGTGTGTGGTATGAAAGTTCAAATCAAAAGACAAGTAAAAATTAAGAATGCTTCTCCTGTAAAATTTGCCTCAGACTCTTTATGTGACCCCCCCCCCCATTATTGCGCTCTATTACCGTTGAATTGAATAGATTAAATATAATTAAAGATGCAGGAGGGAGGAGAGGGATTTCCGAATTAAAGTATTTATATTTTTATAAACATTAAAATCTACTTTGAGTGTCTCCTCCAGGTGGGTACCACTCGATGCGAACCGTACTGTATATTAGAAATTCCACATCGACGATGTGCTGTCGATGATTTATTATTGAATCAAAAATGTCATGAAAAAAAAAAACTGAGATTATGTTTATGCGAACATAGTTTTGATGAAAGATATATTATTAATTAGTGATTGGGGCATTGGAGCTGAAATTGACTTTGAAAGTTTCCCTGCTACTTATTATCCTGATATAATGCAAAAAAAAAAAAAAAAAACATCGTATAAATTTATATAAAGGAGACTAACATCAGTCTGCCCTCTGCCGTCTGTGTGCGATACTCAGGAGACCCATACCACATACAGCCATGAAATTTGTTACAAAAACCAAATTTTCATTACTTTTTAATGCTAAAGCCTCACATACTTCATTTAATAGGGGGCAAAAATGTTTCCGCTCCTTAACAGTTAATGACGTTTGAAAGAGCCTTTCTTTCTGCACAAGATGAAGTTTGTTCAATATTCTCAACTAGTTATAATGGGATACATGAGCGTTTCTAATTTAGCGAAAATTCTTGGCTCAACTCTATTCAAACACGACTTTACAAACGTTCTTTGGACGAAATTTCAAATATTTTTGCTTCACTCGTCATATCTATACTAATAATCTAAAGCAGAAGAGTTTGTTTGTTTGAATCTCAGGTACTGGTTCGAATTGAAAAATTATTTTTGTGTTGAATTGTCTATTTATTAAGGAAGGCAACAGGCTATAATTTACATTGATATTTTAATTAGAAAAAAAATTGTTCAATGTTTTACGTGGTTTTTAGTAGTTTTTAGTACTTTCACCCCACAGACTCCGAAACAATTACACAGAAGAAATTTTTTGTACTAAAATGTAGGAAATTTAATTTTAAATATGATGAATAAACGTTTTTGCTGATAGAGCGGCTTTTGTATTTTACATGAATTTTTGAAAAAAAACTTTATTTCGCATTTTTTTCCTGGATTTAATTTTTTCTAAATTCATCCCGCAAAGAGTATGAAGGCCTCTTTTCTAAAATTTAACTGTGGAATAGTAAAAACATTTCACTTCTCTCTCTCAACTCTTTCGAAAAAAAGTTTTCAAAAATACGCCATAGTTTTTTTTTTTTAATGCAGAGCACGGCACAACTTCCAAGCATAGCCGAAGTTTTAGCAATCTTCAATTTACGATGGTCATTACGTCATGGCCACGTGATACAACTGCAGCACTTGCTTTTTGCTTATTTTTTTTCCATTTAGAAATTTAATTCACCCCTCCCCTCGACGTTTTGCTGTTGTTATTATTCAATGGTACATATTTGTGCATTGGATTCAATAAAAGCAGTGTTTTTTTTTGCTCACTATTGGGAACAGAGTTTTTTTTTTTCGGTGCTATTTTAATTAAATAAATAAAGCCCACGGTGTTTTGCATGATCTTTGTTTCATATACATAGAAAAAGATTAATTACTATCAGAGGTAGGTATGCATATATCGTATAGATAGATCGATAGATAAGTATAGAAGTCGAAAATGGTAGATGTGTGTTCAGTAAGAGATAGATAAGCCCGTATTTAAGAAACTTCAACGGGTGATCAATGCCCCCTCCCCTACAACTTTGAAAAAAATGAAGCATTCACAGAAAAGTGGACGTGTTTTTTGTTACTTTCCGACAAAATAGGCATTGAGAGAACATCCCACCCCCTCCTTTGGGGCTGCTTGCTTAGAAAGGCGAACCAGCTGTTATAAATTTCAAAGAGACTTTAATAGGTTTTCTGAAAAGGTGTGTACGCAAATTCTTTTATTTGCCGTTTTTAGACTTTTGATGCTTCTTTCATTTTGATTAAAATGCAATCTCTTTGCATCCGATATGAGAATCGATTTTTTTTTTACTTCCTTTTACAAAAAAGGAAGTATTGTATTCGCGAAAAAATTTTCACTCAAAAATCGCCCTTAATTTCCATTTTGCTCACCCCCAAATGAATGTTGAGTTTTTTTTTCGATTCGACCACATGCGGAAAAGTGCCTAAGAATGTATAGACACGCGAAATATCCATTTTGACCATCACCGAGGTAATTACAACGACTTTTCTCGTGACGTCTGTATGTATGTGCGTATGTATCTCGCATAACTCAAAAATGGTATGTCCTAGAAAGTTGAAATTTGGTACATAGACTCGTAGTGGGGTCTAGTTGTGCACCTCCCCTTTTGGTTGCTTTCGGATGTTCCTAAGGGGGTCTTTTGCACCTTTTTGGGGGGAAATCATTGTTAATTTCGATGTAAACTCAAGTGGCGTTGTAATTTGTCGGACACTTGGCGATATATCGCCAGTCTTTTGGTCGCCAAGTTTTGTCGCCAACTTGGCGACAAATTTGGCGGAGTTTTTTTTTTTTTTTTGGTTTTAATTTGGCCATTGTTGGTGATATTTAGAGAATAAATATTGAATCACATTAAAATAGCGAATAATGGGGAAATGACATTAAATTGGGAGTAAAAGGAAGTCATGTGATGCACACATCAGCTCGTTTTTTTTTTTGAGGACAAATAAATGAATTTCTTTTTTTTTCCTTAAAAATCAGAAAGTTAATTTTTCAAGCCAAATTCTGTGTCCTTTATGAGAGTCTAAAAGTTAAAATCTAAATCGCTGGTTTAATTTGATTTTTATTTCAATTAGGTCGATTGTTATTAATAATACGTTTATTGTAGAGCTCTAAATGCAATTTTAAAATAATTTACTTAAATAAATTCTATTATGTGCCGTTCTTTATACCATTATCGCGCTCACTTTGAAAATCGCAATCTTTTTGCATCCACCACGGGTATAAGATTTTTTGCATTTATGATGCTTACTATGCCTTGTGAAGAGGCAAAGATATTAAGTTCATTTGTATTTTTATTAAAATCATTAAATTGAAAAGTTTTTAACGAAATTCATGCTCTTTAAGAGTGTCGAATGTTGAGACCTGTTGGCTCGGACCCAAGCTTGAAGGAGGCCAGATATTGGTGAAAAAACGTAGGGGTAAACAATAGGACTCGATCGATGCATCGGCGCCGATGGTTCAACAATTTAGCTATCGGCATCGGCGGCCGATGCTAACTTGCAGGAAACATCGGCATATCGGCCTTAAAAAACGTCGAAAAGCCGGTGGAATTGGCCGATGTTTTTGAAAAAAAAAAGTACCATTGATATTTTACTTTTTAATGCAAAGTAAAGGGAGTTATTGTTTTTATATAAAATTGTTTACTTAAATTTCAGTATGGATTTCTATATTTTAGTCACCCCTGAAAAAGTTTTTAATACTGCATACAGGTACCAAACAAGTTAATTATTGCGTTGTTTCTTGCGGCTGGATGTAAGTATGTATCTCTTATAAGTCATAACTCAAAAATGATAATCTGTAGAAGGATAAATTTTCGCATGTGGGCTGTGAGTACGTTCCAGTTGTGCACTTCCCTTTTTGTTTTTGATCGGGTGCTCTGAATAGCCTGTTTACTCATTTTTTAATTACTTATTTCAATGCAAAACTAATACAGTGTCTCAGACTGACGATCATTTGGTGGTATATTGCCGAATTGGAGACCATAGAAACAAATATGAGATGGCAAAACCGGTTTTTGTGTCATTTTGTTAGATTCCTGTTCCCTGTTGAGCCGACGATAATTTATCATTTTTCGATACTTGTAATATAAATCACAGTAATGCAGTCTTTTCTGTATCGCTTCGGCGGAGTTACAAGTTTGAGGCCCGTCGAAATACATTTTGGGGCCCTATTTCTCTATCACAGAAGTTGTAAAACATTTATCATAAGCATTTTTGTAACTCCTAAGGTGCCCCTATGGTTATGGCGCCTCTCGCGCAATTGCAACACATTTGCTATATTTTAAATCCGCCACTGCACGTCAAAACAAAGTCGGGTGCAAGTTTTGAAAGGGTTTTTCTGAAAGGGTGTTCTCAATGTTTATGATTATTTTGAACTCTATTTTTTACGACTATTTTTTGAATTTCCAAGAACACTTGCGTGCCCCTCCTCCCACTCCCTCACTTTCTGATATTAAACTCTTGTTATATTTCTGAGTTGTTTAAAACTAACATCATTCATAAAGTTAGAGATTTTTTTTTCTTTTCAAACTTCATATATTGTTTAGAAAGAATTTAGAGCATTAATGTAAGAAATTGATTAAAGACGTTTTGAATGGTGACATAATTCGGAAATCGAAGGGACTTCTGTATTTTTTCTTCGGAAGTGCTGAAATGGATTCAGAAACTCTTCCGAGGCGTTGGTTTTAACGGTTCTGTACTAAAAACATTAGGCCGAGGTTGGAGCCAAAGTGTGAGTTACTCCAAAATCAGAGGGTGATTCCCACCCCTAACCCTCTCTCATCGTTTCAAGCATTTCTTAAATATTTAGCGATTATTTTTTTTTTTGGTCAAGAAATGTCATTTTGCGTATTTCTCATACTCGTTTCACCTATATTTTGTAATGCGCCATCTTTTTTGCATCATTAATAGCGATCGATTTTTTTTTCAAGTAACTATTTTTATGTATTTATATAAAATCAATGAATAAGTTATTTTTGTTTTTTATAGAAAAGTTTCAAGGATTTTCTATTATGTAATTTTTTAAGTTTCATAAAATTATTGTTAAATTGAAAAATTTAATTTGAACTTGTTTGTAAAGCTTCATAAAAGATTTAACAATCAAATTGTTCAATATTATGTGTGCAAACATCAGATCAAGTGGTATATGTATTCAGTTATTAACTTGGTGTAAATATTGAGTTTGTTTATTGTAGCTGCGTTTTAAGAACCTCACTCTTTTCATGGCTATTTTTTTTTCAGCAAAATTTGTCACTGTTATAGCTTTTATGAAAAATGCAACTTTTCTATTCATAAATTTTAAATAAATATAAAAATGTTCCTATTATGATTTAATATTGTAATTTATCTGTTACCTTTTTTGTTTAATTTGATGACCAAAAAATGTCTATGTGCAATCTTTCCACTTTAATTGCGTAATTTGTTGACGGTTTCATTGTTTTATTCTTAATTTTTTTTTGAAAGATTAAACTAAATAATTTAATGTTTTTTTAACTAGTGTACCTAAATCCATACATTATTACAATATTACTGAAATCTTAGTTATACACTCTGTCGCAAAAAAAAATATATGCACCCAGAAGAATTAGAGCCACAATCATGAAACTCGGCACGAATGCAGTTTGGTAGCCGATATGCAAATGATTAAATTTTCAGCACCAATGAAACAAGGCCAAATTCACTATGAGCATGTGAGTTGCACAGGTGGGAGAGTTTAAAAGCATGATTACTTGTGCCGCAGGGCTATTCAATCGAATCTGTTGACTTCGGTAGACTGTATTGTGGCTTAAGATGCCTCTAAGACGTAACCGGCGACAGTACGTGCAGCTGACGGAGTTTGATAGGGGCTGTATAATAGGCCTCAGAGAAGCAGGTTGGTCAAACAGGAGTATCAGCTGTCACTTCGGGCGGAGTGATATGGTAGTTGCTCGGTGTTGGCAACAGTGGATCACGGAAGAGAGAGTCTACCGTCGCGGAGGGTCAGGGCATCCCAGGATCACAAATGAACGCGAGGATCGCGTAATCAGAAGAGCAGCCATGTCGGCAACGCCACTTACCTACTTCCAGGCATCCAGTAGTCTCAAGGGCACACTTGCAACTGACCCCACATCACAGGCAGTGTCGACTGGATTTTTGCCGACCTCAGGCAGCTTGAAGTAACAGACTGGAGGCGTGTTATCTTCAGCGATGAATCCCGATTCAGTCTCAGTGCTGATGATCACCGTACAACGTATGTGGAGGCGCACCGGCTAGCGCTCCGATCCGGCATTTGTTTTCGAGCGGTATACAGCCATTTCACAAGGTGTGACAATGTGGGGAGCGATTTCTTGGGACACACGATCACCTCTAGTTGTTCTCCAAGGCACTTTGATAGCTCGCAGATAGGTGGACAGCATTTTATCGCCGATTGTTCTGCTTATGCTATCAAGTCACCCAGGTGCCATTTATCAGCAGGACAATGTTCATCCACATACTGCGTGACTCTCTAAACATTGTCTTCAGGGATATGAAGTATTCCCATGGCCTGCCAGGTCACCAGACTTTCGCCAATAGAGCATGTCTGTGACGTGCTGGGAAGGCAACTGCAGCCATCCAGAGATACAGGGGAATTAACGACGCAGTTGCAAAGATTATGGCATGATCTTCCGCAGGGGGTCATAAGTGACCTAATTGATTCGAAGCCACTTCGTGTTTTGGCTTGTATACCTGTCAGAGATGGCTTTACTACTTACTGATTTGTAACCTTTTGCATGCTGGAATTGCTTAGTAAAATTATCTTTTATTCTGAATTTTTAATCATCTTCTTATCTCCTTATACACTACATGCCTGCCAAGTTTCGTGAGTGTAGCGCAATTTCTTCTGGGTGCATATATTTTTTTGCAACAGAGTGTATGTTCAATTTTAAAAAATAATTAATTGGTTATTAAACAGTCTCTATGTTTTTCTTCCTTTTTTTTCTTTCTTTTTTTTGGCTGTTGTTCTTTCTCTTTCATCATACAGCGGTCAAAAAAGGAGAAGCATAACTCGCCCTATACAGATTGTACATAGTACGATCCAAAAGTTCGGGGAGAAGCTGTATAAAACCTTACTCAGAATAGTTCACATTACCGAAGCACATCCACCTTCAAAAGGTTACCTTGAAGGACTATGTAAAGCCAGTGTTCATATAACTTTTGGAAACACTCCTGGAAGCCTTTTTTCGCTACATTCTATAATGCAGCTTTATCTTCTTCTGATGGAAGAAAGCGGCGAGCGGCGTCCATGCAAATGTTTTTTTTTTCTGAGAACAGGTAACAGTCACACGGAGCTAAGTCCGACGAAACGTTATGTTATTTGTTTGTTATATCAGAGTATTGACCAATCGAACCGTGCATCCTCAACATGAAAGTTGCCTTCTTCCCCACGATGAAGTTAAAGCAGCAGCGCAAGAGGCCTTACAGGAGGTTGCGAAAAAGTCTTCCAAGAGTGCTTCTTAAAGCTATACGAACGTTGGCAAAAGTGCATAGTCGTTCAAGGTGACTATTTTGTAGATAGATGTGCTTCGGTAATGTGAACTATTCAGGGTAAGGTTTTATACAACCTGTCCTCGAAGTTTTAGATCATACTACGTACGTATGAGTTTTGAACTTACTCTTTCATAAAGTTTTTGAGTGACGCAAGTTTACACGCATGAAGACATCATAAGAGAATTTGCGGTAATTAACTGAGGAGGCGTTCAAAATGGATATTTTGGTCATCTATATGTTCTTAGGTGCATATGCATGTACAGATGTGCCGAAGAAACGTGTGAAGTTTAAATTGGGTGATCATAAAATAGTAATTTAGGTCAAAATCTGATTTTTTTTTTGTCATTACAATTCCTTATTTGTAGAAAGGAAGTAAAGTGAAATGAATCAATGATCCTTTAAATCCCTGACAATTTTATCAATTTATTCCTGTTTGTTTGTTTTTTTTTTTTTTTTTTTTTGCCATCGGCTAACGGCATCGGCCATTTGGAGGAAAATAATCGGCCATCTTTGAACAATCGGCCAACAATCGGCATCGACCCATCGGCCAAAAATTGCCATCAGTCGAGCCCTAGTAAACAATATGGACGGGCCCGTAAACGTCATTTTGATGGGCTCCAAAATTTCTGAGCACTCCCCTGGTGGTTAGGGCTGTTTTATCCCTTATCATGGTGCATAGTATGCACACAATGATACATACACATTTGTCTACTTATCTGATGTGTCAAAACAAATGATCTTTTACATTACATTTTTTTTTTTCTAAAAATTGTATTTTGGAAAATATCTTAGGTGTGGAGTTTAAATGAACTTTGACAAAGAATGACCTTGCACCTATTGATATCTTAACTTTCAAAAATGTCGTCAATAATCTGGTTTATGTATTGTTTGAAAGTGGTGATGTAATGTAAAGCTTTTTTTTTAAGTGCTAATCGAACTTTTCTCTCTTTGACAGAAGGCAGTAACCCAAAAGCAGCTATGTATGGACAGCTGGTGACCCAGGACCAGCTTGTCGGCATGGGCGCTGGGACCCAAGACCCAGATGCCGACCTAGTCGCTCTGGAATCTCGCATTCCAGGGAAGATTCGGGAGCCCAGTCATGCCCCTCTCCGGCGACTCAGCGTGGATCTCATAAAGACCTACAAGCATATAAATGAAGTAAGCTGACTTGCTAATTCTATTCCCTTTGATATGGGGCCATTTATTAATCATGTAAAGGTCCCGAGCGAGGGGGAGGGGGCAAACCCATTCCTGTGTAGTATTTTTCGGAGTGGATATTTTATATCAGAAATCGCGTTGTCAAGTGTTTTGTCAGGGATCATATTTTATTTGCGTCTGGAAGGTAAAAAACCTATTATTATAACCTGTTTTTATTATTTTATTTTATTTTATTATTTTTTTTGAAGCTGAAATTGACTTTGAAAGTTTCCCTACTACTTATCATCCTGTTAGAATGCGAAAAAACATCGTATATATTTATATAAAGGAGACTAACGTCAGTCTGCCCTCTGCCATCTGTGTACGATACTCAGGAGACCCCATACCACCTACAGTCAGGAAATTTGTTGCAAAACCCAACCGTACTCGGGAGGGGGGGGGTGCACATCGAAGTGTTTTTTTAATTTTCATTACTTTTTAAAGCTGAAGCCTCACATATTTCACCTAATAGGGGACGAAAATGTTCCCGCTCCTTAACAGTTTATGACATTTGGAAGAGCTTTTCTTTCTGCACAAGATGAAGTTTGTTCAATATTCTCAATTAGTTGGAATGGTATACATGAGCTTTTCTAATTTTGCGAAAATTCCCTGCTCAACTCGATTTAAGCACAACTTTTTAAACTTTCTTAAGACGAAATTTCAAATCTTTTCCGTTTTGCAGTGACGACACTTAACTTTTTCTGGGCACGCACGGACTCCTGGGATCCAGGAAAACTACTTGGAGGGGGGGGATCCGTTTCCAAGGTATTTGGGAACTTTTCTAAGTAGTCCTTGGAATTATTCGTGAATCTGAAGTAACTAATGCAACTGCGATCAGGTTTGCCTTTTCAGATAAAGAAATCATTACATTTTGCTTCACTCATCTTATCTATACTAAATCCTATATCTAAATTCCTTGGATTTTCTAAATAGTCCTTGGAATTACTTGTGAATCTAAGTAACTAACGCAACTGCGATCATGTTTGCAGTTTTCAGATAAAGAAATCATTACATTTTGCTTCCAAAATATAAGAACAACTGTTTGGAGAACCATATAGTCACATGGAAAAAATCAAGAACTTTTTCGAAAAATGTTGAATTTTGTCTTAGTTTATTTATTTACTTTTTTTTTAATCGCTCTAGGCATAAGTATGGCGATATCAGCCAGCACTGAAGGGTAGGGTGTCCCAAAAAATGAAAATCGGTGTTTCAAGTCGCGCACCCCTTTTATATTTTTAATTTTATGTCAAAACAATTGTAAAAAAAAAAAAAAATCACATAATTTGAACAATGGCAGCCCGTGCAGACTTGCATCTGAAAAAATTGCGCATAAATTTAAATAAAATATCATTTTCTAAAATTATTAGCAAACACACTTTCAAATCAACATATGCAAATGAATAATACAAAAATAATGTAGTATTTAAAATGAGAAACTTATCAACATTTTTGAGCACTATGTGGGAGTCTTAAATGTTCCAGAAGAGCAAAAATTTCTATTTAACTCTTATTACCTACTTTACTGTCCGTATTTTTCAGCTTGATAGTTTCTTAAAATTTACCTTACATTTTTAAAAAAATATATAGAAAAACAATTTTTTGAAGATAATTATAAATATTAGGCCTCCTGCTAGACACCTTAGTATTTTTTAATTTGGATAAATATTTTTGTGGTACATGTGGAGGGGCTTTAGGGGTAACGTTTTATCATAATAAAATTTCGAACTTCCAAATAAAGTTGTTTTTCGATTCGGCCTAGTACACAGTGCTTGTTCATACTTTCAGACCCAAGGCGGCACGGGTTGCTGTTGTTCAAATTATATGAAACTTTTCTTACAATTGTTTTGACATAAAAGCAAAAATATAAGAATGTATGCGACTTGAACCGTCAACTTTTATTTTTTTCGGACCCCTTACTGAGTCGTTTTATTTGTTTTGAAAGGATTCTTTTTCAGATGAAGTCAAGGTAAGGGAAGCGGCAACAGATTGATCCCCCCCCCCCCCCAAACTTCCTTTCGTTAGTGCGATATAGATAAACGATTTTGCTCTGAATAAGATTGATTTCTGATGAACAACATGCAGAGCTAACATCTAAATATGTCATTTACGCATGTTTACAATCAAATGTGTGGTTTTTCTGTTTGAAAAACTCTTGTTTGTTTTTGTGATCTCCTAAAGGGGTTCATTTCATGATTACGATTTTTGCTGATTGTTGCTTTTATTCAGAATTAATATGAATAAAGTTTGGCAATCGAATTTCCTGTGGCATCATTAATTCGTTATTTAATAGGAAGTTCCTGCAGAACTAAACAAGCTTAGTTTCCTCTCTATGTCAACATACATTTTCTGGCAGTAGCTGTATCTTTCTGTCAGTTGTCTTAAGCTTCAAATAAGTTCAAATATAGCTTGTGAAGAGCTAAGAACAATTTAAAATATATTACATGACTTAACTGATAATAATCTTGTTTCAGTAAATTTAGCTAAGTTGCCAGTTGTCACCGCTCCTGTGTTGGCAGCAGACTCCCACTTTTTGGCTGAATCACCGGATCTCCCGCTTCAGTTTATTTCTCTAATTTTCCTTATTATTCTCAATGATTACTCGATTTTCTACACAATTGCTATCAAAATTTATTACTTTTATTTATTTATTTATTTATTTTAGCTTAAGGTTGATATTTGAGTAAACTTTTCGCCAACGTAACAGAATATTTTGCAATTGTTCATTGCGTTGTTGAGATTAATGCAGTGAGAGTCACCGATCCCTGCAAATCAAATTCAATATTTTCCTCTTAATTTATCTTTTCTCATGAGTAAGTTTTCAGATATTTTTTTTCACTCCTCCCCCCCCCCCCCCCCTTTTTTCCAACGGTATCTTTTTGCAAAATTTATTTTCCTTTTTGCATTCAGGGATCATTGTCCTTATTGTTATGGCATTTTATTTTACTTCATTTTTTCTTTTTTCCAAAGGTTTTTAGGAGCATTTTGCTTTTTTTAGATTCAATTACCTGACTTTTTATTTTTATTATTTTATTTTTTTTTAACTTCTAGGGAGTGTTGTTTTTATTGTTATAGTGTTTTACTTTACTTTAGTTCTTTCTTTTCTCAAATGTTTTGATTGATTTGTTTTAGGTTAAATTAATTTTACAGCTAGCACATTTTAATTAAATAAAAGCAATGTTTTTCGACAATGCTTTTTTTTCTCTCTCTCAATATGCAATGCATTTTTAAATCTTTTTTCCCTTCAAGAGGGTGCAGAGTATTCATTTTATTGTAATGCGTATCTTAATTATAAACTTTTTTTCCCTCATTGGAGAGTGGATTTTTATTTTGCTTGAGTTTTAATAGGAGGAGGGTTTCATCTTGTTCTAATTGTGATGTGTATTTTAATCGATTTTTGTTTTTTTTTAAGAGGTGAAAGGAGCAGGATTTTGATTATTTTGCCGATGAAATGCGTTTATAAACTGAATCCTTAAACTATATGCATTTATTCCCACTATTTAAAACTGTATAACAAATGATTTTTGCCTTTATGTGATTGCCCTTGATTTCTTTCTTTTTTTTTTTTTTCCGACTTTAACTATGAAATACATGTTATGCGTGTAGGTTTGAATTCCTTTAATAAAAGATTATTCCCTTTTTGTTGTTATTTACAAAACAAAATTTTATAATCAGGGTATTAAAATTTAAAAACTTAGACGCAAACTCCTAAAAAGAAGAAAAATGACATGCTTTTTGCAGCATAATTTTCTTGAGTTGTGAATGGGTTTACCTGGCACTTATTAGTTCATATTTAAATATGGACCAAAATGGTTAAAAATACATCTGGGCTGGGTACTATATGCAGCAAAAATATTTCTTTAACATCAGTGAATGACTTTCCAATTGTATTTTCTTTTTTTTTTAATTATTTTTTTTCCTTCTCAGGTTTACTATGCAAAAAAGAAACGGCGTGCTCAACAGTCTCAAAATGAAGATTCCACAAATAAAAAAGAGAAGAAAGTATATAATGATGGTTATGATGATGAAAACCATGATTACATCGTTCGGAATGGGGAATTTATAGAACGTTATGAAATTGATTGTCTCATTGGCAAAGGTTCATTTGGTCAGGTAAAAAATAAGTTTTGAAGCTTTTAATGTTATCAATGAAATAAAAATCTGCTTCTTTACAAATAGGACTCCACAAAATATAGATTGCCAAATTATTTGTTTGATTAACAAAGTTATGCAAAAACAAAACAATTGTGTCCTATCGACTGCACCATTTTGTACCATATTTTCCACTTTTGTCATGTTAGACCAGAAGCATTAAGGCATTTTAGTGCCAAAAGGGAATATTAACTGTTTTATTAACTGTGAACTCTCGATTCTGAACACCCTTGGACTTTTGGGACTGAACATAAGTGTTCAGGTTATCAGAGGCAGATCAAGTGAAGTAGAGGCCCTAAGCGGTAAAAATTTTGGGGGGCCTCAAACTTAAGAAAAAATAGAAGTTCCAATAAAATAAAGTATAACCAAAAATTAAAGCAATATTGTCATACAATAGTTTTTTTTTTTTTTTTTTTTAAGTACCTCACATGAATTTTCGTCACGTTTTATTGGTAGCGAAATCATTATTTGTTTCAGTTTATTTTTTTATTTTTTAAATTTCCTGCTCTATGTGTAAATAGCTAAGTTATTCAGTCTTTTTTCTCTTGTTTTATTTTGCAAATAATTTTTTACTCTTTTCAAAACTGAAAAGGATCACTGGCCAGATGTATTCGTGAATGGAATTGTTTTAAACAAATTTCAAAAATGTTTCCATGTTCGGAAATGTATAAAACATTCCTTTAGCTGTTTGATAAATGTGATAACAAGAGAGAACCTCTAGTGTGTCTAGATTTTCTGGTGTTGTTTTAAAGGTATCCTCATTTTTTTTTTTTTTAGAGCAACATAATAAAATTATCAAATTCCTCTTCCAAATTGCAAATAACGTCATTTCCGTACATATCCTCCAAACATTTTGAGTGATGATTTTCTTTATTCTGATGTCATGTTTTTATCAAAGAAGTTTCGAAGTGGCTCAAGTGCAACTTCGTAAGGCAACTTCAACATATTTTTGAGCTCTTAGAGATAATTGTGCCTTTGTGATATCACATATCACTAGAAAAGAATTCACTTTGAAATAGTTTGTTTGAAAACTTGTGTCCTGCTTTTTTGTTTTCTTCAAAACAAAAAAAAGTTTCTCTTTTGATGCCAGCAAATTGCACACCTTCCTCACTAAATGATAACCCTGAAATAGCAGTTGCTTCTTTTTCGTGCTCTTTTCGAAAATTAATAATGAAATTTTCTAACGATTTCATTAAGTTGGACCCTATTCTACAGTTCGTCCTCTATCCATTGCAGTGATTTGCTAACATCATTTATTCTTTGCAAAATCGTATTCCAAATCAGTCTTAAAAGCGGTTTCATATTTTTCCATCTTCTTCAAAAGTGCTGCGGCTGATAGCATTGTCTTTTTTTTTTTTGCTTCTTTTGTGTTATGAATTTCTTGCAGAGCCTCTTTTATTTATGAGAATCCAAGTTTAATGGCCAAAACCGCATCTGCTCTTGCTGACCACCACGTATCAGATTCTTTTTACAGAAAACTGATTGTTGTTCCTTACAAATTTTTAATTTGGATAATGTTCCTTCGATGAGTTGAGACAGAAAAATGTAAATAGCTTCTGCATAAACATAAAGTATTGAATTGCAGAGCTACAACTTTCTGCAGCAGAATTTCCCATTAAATTTAGAGAATGGTTCGAACATGGAATAAAAACCGCACTTGGGCTGTGTTCCGTAATGCATGCTTGTAATTCGGAATATTCTCCTGACATATTTGAGGCACGCCCTAGAAAGTCATAGAACAATTGTAAGGAGGCACACGACTGTTGTCAACATAAATTTGCATAGAAAATAAAATCCGTGTCAGAAAATAAAAATCAGAAAAATGATATCACATTCGCTTAGAGCACCCAATTTAAACATCGATATCTTTTTGATAATACCGAGGTTTGAGGAAGTTACGCTCGAAAGCAAGTTCACCCATTCATTAATATTTCATTAATGTCATATTATACTGACGTGGGGAAGGTAAAGGACTGTATTTGCAGATATGAGATTTTGCGATATTTAAGGAGGGGTTTTGGATTTCATACTAATAATAGTGAAATGTTGGAATTTGACTTTTTTTTCGCGCTTTTTCAGAGGAAACCAAATAAGCAAGCTCGTACAATAAACCAGACCTCATGTAAAAAAAATTTGTAGTTTAGTTATAGTTGGTAATATCCAAGACCAACGTAATAAACTGAAATGTCCGAGTAATGTGTTCTAAATTCAGTTTTTCACCTGCATTGTAAGATTATAGTTTTTAAAAAAAGTCTATAACTTTTTTAGATTTTTGATACAATGCAACACTGCATGTCAATTTCTGAATTTGCTATTTTATTATGTAAGTTATTTGTACTATTTTGCATTCAGTTTATTTCAAATTTATTGTTTTAGGTTGTGAAAGCATTTGATCATGAAGAACAATGTCATGTAGCCATCAAAATCATAAAAAATAAGAAACCTTTTCTAAATCAAGCTCAAATAGAAGTAAAATTATTAGAACTTATGAATCATGAAGAAGTTAATGATAGTTTTTATCAACTTGGCAAAGAAAAAATTGGTAATTATTCTTTTTGATTAATTGTTTTAAACTTTATTTCAATGTTCAAAGAAAATTTGGTCTGTTTGCAAATTGTATTCATATG
Source organism: Uloborus diversus (assembly GCF_026930045.1). Lineage (NCBI taxonomy): Eukaryota > Metazoa > Arthropoda > Arachnida > Araneae > Uloboridae > Uloborus > Uloborus diversus. The sequence goes on along the minus strand of NC_072731.1, from coordinate 183,422,796 downwards.
ACTTGGAAGTTGTAATGTATTAAAAGCATAGATGGCAATAACGCTGACCTATTAATGCCATGTAATGAAATATTTGTTAAATAGTAAGTTTTTTATATTTATGTTGAATGCCTAAAAATACTTCTGTGCTTCCTGTTTTGTACACTTACTGTTGAAGGTTTACAAGCTGAGAGATATTTTTTTTTAACGTTAGCACTTTTTTTGGAATCAAACAAAATAAATGATACCATTGATCAAATTTTTGTGTAGAAATAAATGTTTGTTTTAAAAAAAGCACAATATCAATTTAATATATTTTGTAATAACTTTAGAATACTTTCTGGTGCTGGCCAGAATAAAATTATCAGTACTTTTTAAACTCAATCAAAACTTTCAAAAGTAGAATTCAAAAGTATTACTTTTTTTTATTCCCAGAGCAAAAGCTCATTTTCTAAAAATATTTCTAAGTGTGAAACTTCCATTTAATATCCTAGATATAGGAATGTTTTTATAAATGAGAAAAAGATTTTTTATGTCATGCATTTATATTTTTTAGACCATCCTTTTTGGGGCATTAGATTAACTATTTTTTATTACTTAAAATTTAGGTTCATATAAACTAAGGCAAAAAAAAACTTATTTTGTTATATATGTCAAAATATCTCTTCTTTTTGATTTAGTATTCTTACTTTTAATGTATTTTTATTGGTTTCAATCATGATAGGAATCTCAGAATTAATTTGCAAATACCAAAGAAACCAGATATTTTTTAACTTATATTTACTCAGTCAGGGGTCTGTCCAAGATTTTTCACATGGTCCGTTTTTTGTGAAAAATCAAATAATTTTGTGAAAAATGAAATAATTTTGTGAAAGGGCAAATAATATTAAAAAAAATTTATTAATTTTTTTTTCTTTTTGTTAAAACAAAATTTTAGAATTAAGAAATGGCACAAACTGTATCATTTAAACTTAAAGTTGAGTATTTTCCTCTTCTATGTTGAGAATATCATTCTGGGGTGTTTTTCTAGTATTTGGTGGAGGGGGGGGGGCGGCATCGCTCTCTCAAGTATCAATATTTATCTACCATTGTACATTATGTTAAATTATACTAGAAATATTTCTGTACAGTATCTAAAATAATTTAACAAAAAAAATCTGACAACGGTCCAGCATTTAACTTTTTGACCCAAGACACTCTTAAAAAGCACAGAATTTCTTTTAAAACTTAATAAATTCCGTGATTTTATCAAAAATAAAAAGAGATTTTGTTTACCTCTTAACAAAGCGTACTAAACATTGAAAATTCGAAAAATCGGATTTCCATAGTGGATGCAAAGAGATCACAATTCTTAAAGTGAAGGCATCAAAAGTATAAAAACGGCTTGTAAAAGAAATATTTTTGATAAGATTATTTTAAAATTGCATTTTAGAATCCTATGATAAACATATTATTAATATCTGTCAGGGTTGCTATTTTGTCCACTTTTTTATAAAAAGTCCGGGACGCCGGAAGAAACTGGACGAAATGAAAAATTATTCTGAAACATTTTCTGTTATGAATTCATCATTTAATTAAACTAGAATCATTAGCTTAAGAATTTCAGAAATCTAAAAAAAAAATTAATTACACATTGGTGCAGCTAATTTTAGATCATAATTTATTTAAAAGTTGTAAAATTTAACATTGTGAATAAGCTATTGGGCATGATTAGATTATTTTATACAGTAGTAGAAAATACTCAATGGGAAAGCCAAATGAAATGCTTGGAGACATACATACAAAGCAAAGATTTATAGATTAAAAATATTTTATAACAGTTATCAGGGGTCTGGCCAGAGGATATTTGGGTCCGTTAACGGACCCTTCACAAAAATCCGATCAACCAAAACGGACCTTTCACAAAATCCCGATCAAACAAAACGGACCTTTCACAAAATCCCGATCAAACAAAACGGACCCTTCACAAAATTCTGATAAACAAGATCCGATCTGTCAAATTGTTTATTGTAAGAGCAAATCTGAAAGCAAAATAATGCATATTTCTGTGTATAAACGGATAATTTTTGGAACCTTTTTTTAAGTCAAATTAGAGGGATCAGCTTATACAAAATCAGCTAATTTTGAAAAAAAAAAAATCGGCACTCTTGGGATGCTCCTGCAAGCGATAAATAATTGCTACTGCCAAATAAATATAATGGTTGTTTGTTTTATCACAGCTAATTAGTAGCGGTGTTTTTGTAAACTTTTCTGAAAAGGCATTGGTAAGCACTTTTCTCCGCTCATGATTTAATAAACAATAATGATTTAATAAACAATAATATATATCTGCGAAATGAGCTTAGAACTGCAAAGGGATAGTAAGGGTGAAGAAAAAATATAATCGCTTCAGATAGTGTCACTAACTTCAAAATTATCACCACTTAGTGTCTGGCGTTGAACCTTTATAATGACTTGATTAGAAAATATTCTCATCATTTTGCCAGCTTGTCAATATTTGCGTTTTTACGGTGCAGTGCGATGTTTAATTGTTATTTTGGGAGAAATTATATGGGTTTTGATTTTTCGATGCTAACACAAGGCAAATTCCATTTTCTGTTATGAGTCAAAAATTAAAATGCTAAATAGACGGTTTATTTTATTTTTTGGGTCAACTGTGTCCACAGATATTAATGATATGTTTATCATAGGACTCTAAAATGCAATTTTAAAATAATTTTATCGAAAATATTTCTTTTACAAGCCGTTTTTATACTTTTGATGCCTTCACTTTGATAATTGCGATCTCTTTGCATCCGCTATGGGAATCCGATTTTTCGAATTTTTAATGATTATTACGCTTTGTTAAGAGGTAAACAATTGAAATATCTTTTTATTTTTGTTAAAATCATGGAATTTATAAGTTTTAAACGAAATTCTGTGCTTTTTAAGAGTGTCTTGGGTCAAAAAGTTGAATGCTGAACCCTATTCTGAATTTTATTTTATTTATTTATATTTTTGTTACAATAATTTTAAGTACTGTACAGAAATATATCTAGTATAATTTAACATAATGTAGAATGGTAGATAAATATTGATACTTGAAAGAGCGATCCCCCCCCCCCCACCAAATATCAGAAAAAAAAATCCAGAATGATTTTCTCGACGTAGAAGAGGAAAACACTCAACTTTAAGTTTATTTGATGCAGTTTGTGCCGTCTATAAATTCTAAAATTTCGTTTTAACAAAAAAAAAAATTTTTTTTGATTTTTCACAAAATTAATTCATTTTTCACAAAATTATTTGATTTTTCGCAAAAAACGGACCCTGTGAAAAATCCTGGACAGACCCCTGGTTATATTTTTCAAGTTTTTATTGATGTCACCCTATAGTAAAATATTTATGTACTGAGCATATTTTATGGATATGTTAATGTCATACAAATTAAGAAAAATTACTACTTTAGTCGGGTTGTGAGTACTCAGAACAGTGTACCGGAAGCTTTAAAAGGGACATTAATCTTCATTGGGGACTAATAAATTGACTAGGGGAACAGCCTAATCAGAGCCTGTTATGATCGTTACATTTGTATTGCACAGATTTCACTTCATGCCAACATTTCTTTTATTAATATCAAGTAGTTTTTCTTTCTTTTTTTTAAATATGATTTTTAATGTTTTGAAACTCCAATTTTTAAAAACTGTTTATTTATACTTTTTAATTTTATGAATGCACCTCTTATGGGCAATAAACCTTCATATCACAGATAAACATCTTAAAATTTACAGCTGATGTGCTTGTTTTATAAATGCTATTACATGCATTATAATTTATTTTAACACTCATTTGATTTATTAACACTCTTACATAAACTTCAATTGATTTTATTTTTTATTTTCACTTTAAAATACTTTACAATCCAGTGTTTATATAGGGTCTGGTGGGGTAAAGTGGTCATAAAATCAAGGTATTTTAACTTAAGTGGATAACAAATAGTGGATAAAAGAAATTCCTTAAACATTTCAATTTTTTTTGTTGGTATTTTACATTACGTTAAGGAAGAACACAATACATTGAATTTTAGAAAGAAAAATATTTATTTAAGTACTTTTGTACCACTTTCTTTTCCCTATGTATTTATGACCACTTTGCCCCATGGTGTGGGGGAAAGTGGTCATACTTAAAAAAAGATGCAAAACCAGTATGAATAACCATATTATTTATATATTTTGGTTATTTATAATGATTACACTTATAAACACGAGTATATGCATGTATACACGAGTACATACGTGCATACATGAGTATACAAGTATATACATGAGTATATGCATCTATGCATTAGATGCGAGTTATGTACATGTCTAGTCGAGTATATACGTGTATACCCGAGCATATACGTGCGTACACGAGTCTTCACGAGTATATTTGTGTCATGTGGAAATGTGTTTGGTAGAGTATAAACGAGTATTTACGCGTATAGACGTAGATATACCTGTATAGACGAACATCATGTGCATGAATGTATATCTCTCGAGAATATACGTATGTACATGAATATATACGAGTATACACGTACATATACGAATATACACGTACATATAAGTGTGCATACGTACATATACGGGCATACACGAGTATGCATGAATATACGTTTATATGTCTAATGCGTATATGTACTTGTATACACCAGTATGGACGTATATAAGTACATATAGTTGTATATACGTAAATTAGGTGTATCACTAGTATATGCGCGTCATCAAATGCTTGTATGTAGGTGTCAACTAGTGTATGTATTCACGATTATATATTCATGGATATATCAGGTGCCAAGGACGTAGCCAAGGGGTGGGTCCATGGGGTCCGGACCCCCCCCTTCCCGAAAGACCCCTCTCCTTTTTTCTCAGTTGTTGCATCTCGCATCAACAAAATTTTTCTGAAAGATAATGATTTTATAAAACGCAGCATTCTCTCCCCTTAAATTTTCCCAGTAATCGGCAATTTTCTCAGCTTTTGAGTCAATTCAGAACACGAGAACCTCGTGCAACAACTGCAGGTTCCCAATTTTCGTCTGCTTTTTCCTGTGTCACCTACTCCGTCCGAAACGGGGAAATGTCCCTTTCGACTTTCAAACCAGCTGGGTCCTGTGACCTTGAAATTCAGCCCCTCTCCTTGGTCCATCAAATTGCCATTGGCAAAGTAAAAACAAGCATTTATTGCCACTTCCGCCGTATCCCACAGTCTTATTAGCGTGGTTTTCTTTATTTCTTGCTCTTTTCTTTTTGGATTTTCGTAGATTTCGTAGACGCATGTTGTACGAAAGACAGCCAGAGTGAGGTGCGTTCCTGGTGAATCAGTAATTGAATTCCGATTCTTTTCTGTTTTAACACGCAGTTTTTATCTACGTCATACTTATAGGAAACATATCTTGAACAAAATTGTATGCAAAAGAAAATTAAGTTTACCCAAACTAGGTAAGTCGTAGTGCTCCCTTTTAAAGTTTTCTTGATAATACGAGCAATTTTACGTGTTAATGTGTTTTTCCATTCAAAAACTAATTTTAGATTCTAAGCCAGCAGCGAAAAAAGAAATTCTACACATTTCGTGTTTTTGAGGATGAGAAAAATAATTATTGATTTTTTTTTTTTCATTTTAACTCTATATTTTTGGCATGGTACATTTCAGATTCATTTTATATTTTGATAAAAATTTTATTTGAACTTTTAGATTACTTTTAACATCTCTCTCTTTTCTGAGTAACAAATTTCGTAGATTTTTTACTGATGTCCCCCTTCCCCCCCCAATATTTAAGCATGATCATGGAACATATTAAATGCCAAAAAAAAAAAAAAAAAATTCGTGTTTGATGGTAAAATAAATAAAATAAATGAATAAATAAAACTTGATGTAACAAACTTTTTACGGTATAAAAATTTTATAGAAAAATTAAATTGAAAATTACTTGAATATTTTACTGTGATCAGTTTATGAAATTACAAGTTCGGCCATATTAACGCATGTGATAAGTAATTTATTAGAAATTATTACTTTTAAATCTTACTGAATTGTGATTCTATGATCCAAAAAGAAAAACAGTTTTTAATTGGCGAAAAAAAAATCTTATTCGATGTTGTTCCATAAAACATATTTGTATTTGCATCATTGGAACACATTTTCTGATTGTTATTCACTGGCTTTGTACTAAGGAGTTATTTAATTAGCATCTATGCATCCATCTTTAGTAAATTGTGAAGGTAGCATCAGGGCCGATCCTAGCAGGTGTGCAGAGTGTGCACCGCACAAGGGCGGCCAATGCAAGGGGCGGCCGTAGGCCGCATCTTTATAGTTCTTTTAATCAAGCAAAATTCCTCAAGAATTTCTCACAAGATAACATAATAAGTCGAATAAATATGCTGAATTTCAAATGTTCAATTATCAAAGTAAGTGCTAATTTTCCAACAGCATAGCGTATTAAGAAAAATGGAATGTTAGAGCACATTGTGTTGCTCCATTATCCATTAATATCAACTATTTACACACATGCTTCATTTGGTTGCAAAATTTGTGACAGAACTGGCAATCAGGCATGGATACAGGGGAGGGGCAATGACGAAAATCCCCCCCCCCCCCCCCCCCCCCGAAGCATGAAATGGTGCCTTCTAAAGGCTGGTAATGCTTCACCCACCCTCCCAAGTTTTTATTGACCCTAAACAATGAAGACATATTTTGTGTAAATAAAAAACTATGCTGATAGGGTACTCTCGCAAGTATTTCAAACAACAAATTCTGTGTTCAGCAGTCATGGATGCGTGGAGACTGTAGAGACAATGGAAAATTGCAACTCCCCTGAGAATCAAACATATATAATCAACGAACTAAAATTTTTGATTTTCCCCCTTTACAGCAATTTTTTTCTAATTAAAATCACGAATGAACTGCCCGGTTTCAGATCAGGTAGGTTGCCAGGGCCTTTGCCCCGGGTTACAAATTTTAAGTGTGGCTCCAAAACGAAGATCAAAAGGATGCCTTGATGAGACTAAAGAAGGCTTCAAACTGTGTTTTTAGGACTTCAGCCACCTATTTTAAGGATACAATTTAGTCTCTCATTCACCCTTTCTTCCTTAATGTAATCAAACATAGCCTAAAAATGATGGCTCCAAAATGTCTTTTCTGGAGGCAGACTTCTCTAACGTCATCAAAAATTGCTCAATAGCATTTTTCGAATTTCTTTTTTAAAATTTTTGCTGTAGAGGGTCCTGAAATCCATTCCCTACCTAACATTACTACCAAAGACAGTCTGAATTAGCGTCTCTAGAGAGGCCCCCAATCCCACCCACTCTCACTTAACGTATTCAAAAACAAACTAAAATTGCGTTTATCAAACATCAGTTTCGAAGAACTTGAGCGAAATACCCCGGATCCCCCTTTTTTTCCAACGTAATCACTATAGCTCAAAATTTCGTTTTTAGACGGTTCCGTTTAACCACCAAACCCTTCCTGCCTACACTAGCCTGAAATTGACTTCAGTTTCAAAAAACAATTCTTCAGGGCACACTGAACCCTCGCCCGCTCTTTGTCCCATCGTTATCAAACAATGCCTAAAATATGATTTTGGGACTTCCATTTCTAAAAAATTCCGGATGACTTATGTAAATTTTCACGGCCCTAGGGCATCCGGCATCCCTCATCAATCGCCGAGGTGAGGTAGAGAAAAGTCTTTAGTTGTATTTTTCAGATATTAATATCGAAAAATATTCAGAAAGATCCGCTGAAGCTTCCCGTTTTCCTAAACGTCACTAAAGATAGCACAAAATTGCGCTTTTTAGAGCTCCAAATCCTTCCTTCACAAAAATAGCCAAAAATTGATTTTAATTCCGACAAATATTTCACTTCGAAATATTTTCCCGTTTCCCCTATCGTGCACAGATATAGCCAAAAATGTGTTTTTGAAACAGTAGTGCCGATAAATTACCGGAGGAAAGATGCCAGACACCCTAACGTCACCAAAGACAGCCTAAATTCGAGTTTTAAACTTCAGTTTCGAAAACTTTCGATAGGAGACGACCGAATCTTCCTCCCTCCAGCAATTTCAACAAAGATAGCCCGAAATTGCGTGTTTAAAACTTCTGTTTCAGAAAATTTTCGGGAAGACCGCCAATCCTTCCTCAACTAAGATCACAAAAAATAGCTGCAATTTGACATCAATTTTGAAAGAATTTCAGGAAAGATCTCCATGCAGCATTACTTTCCCCTCAAATCTCGAAAAATGTCCTAAAATTGCAATTTTTGATGTCAATGTTGAAAATTTCACCATGGACCTTGAATGTTCCCGACTCTTTTGTCCTTGCAACCAAACACAACCAAAGATTAATAACAGCTATTTTTCATACACCAATTTCATCCCCCCCCCCTCCTCTGATGTCAACAAAGACAGACTATAAAATGCGTTTTTAAGACTAGTAAATTTCGGAACCTATTACTTTCTTCATAGATATAAATTGTACCTAAGGAGTTTCTAACTTTTTACATAAATTCATCCTTCTGTTTTTTTTTTTTTTTTTTTTTTTTTTTTTTTATAATAATTAGAACTTGATACAGAAATTTGAAGAAAGATTTATATGGGCGTTAAGTGTTAGTCAAAACATGCAAATTGTTCTTCAGGGGCGGCACATTAGGTCTTTGCACACTTGCGGCCGACACCCTAGGATCGGCCCTGGGTAGCATTAAACGTAACAAAAAACAGGCATGTGCATTTAACTATAAATTACTAGGTGAAAATTACCGCTATTTACTGCGTTACAAGCAAAGAAACAAAAAAGGTGAATACGAGGTAAATGTTTTTGAGCTTTTCTTTTATACATTGCCTTTTTTTTTAAACACTTATTTTCTTCAAGCTAAAGATAATTACTATTTCTTGTAATAGAGTGTTTTGCTAACATTGTATTGAAGAAAAAAAATCATTACCTATGTCGTAAAATATGATATGTATTGTTATTAAAATTAACAACATGTTGTTAAAATAAAATTACACAGATGCTTAATTTAATTCATTAGGTATACATTCCATTAATCGGCATGTAAAAGATCCCTTAGGTCGTTTTGACTGTGAATACTCTTGACAAAATTAAATTCCTTTTGCAGTTTTGCATCGAAGAGAGCTCAGGTGTCTCTACCTGGTGGAAACTGGGCATCAAATTTTCCTGTGACATTCACATCCGCGCCTTAATGGTGGCATATGAATGACTGGATGCCATATCGTTGGTTCGCACTTGTTCCGCAAAAGGCTAAAGCCTCTAACACAGCCCCGTTAGAAAGAAAAAAATAATGATAAAATACGCCTTTTCCGATATTTAAAATTTTTTCGAACAGCTTTCACCCTTTGAGGAATAGCGACTTCACTTGAGAACACCATTTATTTCTTGCTCCTCTTTTTTTTTCAGCTAACTGAAATCACTGTGTCAGTTGGTTGAAGAGAGAAAAAATATATATATAAAAAATGGTTGCAACAAAGGAAGCCTCCGTCCCTCAAAGTTAATAGTTTGTTCAAGCTTTTAATTGATAATTAGGAATGATAATTAGAAAACGGATAAGATTGGAAACATCATTCAACTTTGTGTTATCAAAAGAATATTATAAATGCAAATAAATAAAAACTAATTCAAGCTTTTTAAATGAAACCTTGTTAATATTTTCGTTGAGAGAGTTGTGGGATTTTGCCTGAAATGTTGTTCAAATCGGACAGAGTTACGTTATGTAACACTCGCATAGTTATACATTCGACTCTATAGATATAGATTTATTTATCCTCATATAAATAATGCCGATGATCTAGTAACCCGCTTGTTTCAACAATGAATTCGCACCACGGCATGATATGTAATTCGATAATATGTTTTGGTAATGCTTAACATGCAAGGAAAGGCTTTATTGTGACAAGGCTGAACTCGATCCGGTAACTTGAACAGTTTTACTGGTAAGACTGAGTCATATCAGAGGAATGAAGAAATGAAAACAATGAACGCTATCTACTGGAGTTTAGGGTTAATCCACTGGTGTTAGAGTTAAAATTTCAACTATCAAAATATCACCAAACAGGCAATTGCTTCGTTCAAATGAAGAAGAGTTGAAGCAATTTGACGGGTGACTTTCTAGTTTTCAAATAAAATGGCATAAGTACAAATGAAATATATTACAAAGCTTTAATATTTTATTAAATTATCGCATGCATTTTCCAAGTAATTTCTAGATCAGTTTTCGCTTTCCGTTTTTCTTTTATTGTGCCCTTTTTATTAATAGAAAATATATCACAGTTTTCAGGAGGATAGAGGTTTACCAATATTTGGAAACTTTGTATGTGATAACTTTCAGTTTAATGTTAATTTACAAACTGACAATAATTAATTTACCACTTAACATAAACTTTTTGTTAACTAATTTTAACTAATGACTCTATTAATTTGAATTATTTAATTAATTTTAGTTAATTATCATATTTTAATGATCAGTTTTAATTGGATTTATCTTAGTCTTGTGTAATTATCAACTACTAATTTTGCTGTAGTATACCTCCTCTTTTGAAGTTCGTGCAACCTTGGACCCCCCCCTTAACAAAGTTCTAGCTACGTGCCTGCAGGTGCTTTTATGCGCTTGTATACTCGAGTATATAGGTATGTGTCCAAGTATTTACGCGTTACACATTTCAGGAGGCTCCACCCCCTGCTCGCTCTGCTCGACAACCCCGTTCCCCACTAGCGGCGGGTGACAATTAATGCCTTTAATGTTTTTGATGATTTAATGACCGGCCCCTTATCTCCGGTTACTTAAGTATAAGAGGGGTGAGACAGGGCGAAATGGCTTCCCCTGAACCTCCTACATCCAACAGAACCAGCATTGACCTGGTAGACGTTGCCAGTCCGGAGGAGATTGGGTTACAGCCACAGACAGAAGCGCTCAGAAATTAATGCTATAGAGTAGGCAGCTCTGCCAACCCCGTTCGTCCCCTGCGGTGACTCGCAACCGACTGCGTTTGACAATTATTAATTTAAAGTTTCTTCACCCGGATATCCGTCCCCTTAAGGTTTAGAGGGGTGAAACAGAGCGGAATGGCTTAATCTGGACGTCCTGCATCCAATGGTACTAGCATTGACATGGAAGACATTGCCAGTGCGGAGAAAATAGGTTTAGAGACGCACAAACAGACAGACGCGCAAAGAAAATAATTGTAAATATAAGCGAGTATATACATGTATAGACGAATATATACCTATATAGAAATATTCTTGTAGACACCCATGTACGTATTTATTGGTACAATTATGTCAATGCATTTTTTTAGAATACTTGTAACTCTAAATACCGGTGTATAATCGTTTTATATACAGGTAAAAGCCCGTGTTTACACTCGTGTTTACAAGTTCATACTCGTGTACACACGCATATACGAGTATATACTCGGGCCGACATGTATACCCACATACATACTCATGTATGCATGTAGTTACATTTATGCTTCTCGATGCCCGAATATACTTTTGTATACAAATATATAGTATACAAGTATATACACATGTCGATGCGCTCATATAAGTATTTACGTAAAGCAAAGTATTTATTCGGCCATATGCATCTATATACTATTATACGTGTTTACGTACAGATATAGTAGCATCACACGCATATGTTCGTAAATTAAACGTTAATTTCATACCATTTACTGTAAAAACAATCCATGTTTAGTGAAATGAATATTTAATTAACATCTGCTTTGTACGTTAAGATTGAGTGACAGTAGAGCAACGATTTACGTAAAGCCTAATTATATGACCACTTTACCCCATCTTACTTGAATTGCTCTAAAATATTATGTAAAATAAATACAGATAGCTGCTAAAGAGTAAGCGTTCTTGAGACATGTAGGAAGCTTCCTGTGCCGTCAGTTTGTTCGAAATTCACTTAAACAAAATTTCCTTGAGAATTTAAAAGAACTGTTTAGATTTTTAAGTTTTTCATATGCACACAAAATATTTTTTTTTACTAAATAAAATATTGGCAGTTGTAAAATTTTGTATTCAAAATGTAGTTTCTAACTTCCCTTCTCTAAAATAAAAATTTTATACTTATTCGAGCATTTATTTCCAAGTTATACAGCCATTTTTTTGATGTATGACCACTTTACCCTATTAACCACTTTACCCCACCAGACCCTACATATTTATGTATGTTTTTTTTATATTAAAATATTAGTTGAATAGGTAAAAAAATCTATATAATTATTTGTTATTTTCAAACTTCAAATTCTCGACTCAAAACTTTTAGTTTACTGATGAAGTGGACAAAATGACATTTTGTCTGGGACGGTTTTTTTCAGGTTTTTCTCTAGTGGTTTTTTTCAGGGTGGACAATATAGGACAACCCTGAACAGTGTTTGTAAAATAGTGAAAGCTGTATTAATATTTTGTGAGATTTTGAAAAGAAATGTAATGTGTTAAACTGCTGATGGTTTACATTGAATTAAATTAATAGAAGAAGAAAATACGCTTTGATTCTGTTGCGGTACTTTTTTTTTTACATTTTGTGCAGTTTATTCATTACTAAGTTGAATGTACTACTTAAGTAACAAACTGTTTTTTCTTCTTACAGTTAAATTAAAAAGGCATTTCATGTGGAAAAACCATTTGTGTTTAGTTTTTGAACTCCTTTCATATAATTTATATGACCTGTTACGAAATACAAACTTTCGTGGTGTGTCTCTCAACCTGACTAGAAAATTTGCTCAGCAAATGTGCACAGCACTATTGTTCCTCTCTCATCCCAATCTCAAAATTATACATTGTGATTTAAAGCCAGAAAATATTCTCCTCTGCAACCCCAAAAGAAGTGCAATCAAAGTAGTTGACTTTGGAAGTTCTTGTCAACTTGGACAAAGAGTAAGTACCCTTTTTTCAGTAAACATATACAGTGAAATACATTTGACACAAAAACGTTTTAACTGAAAAATGGTTTTAATGAAATGATACAGTGGTCCGAGCAGTATACCGTGCAATTTAATACAAATCTTTTAACATGAGAAGATATTTTGGTCCTCTCTGTTTCGTGCCAAAAGTCCTTCACTGTATGAACCTCTTTTTCTTTGTGCCGAAAAAAAAGAAGAAAAAAACATATTTCAACCTTCATAAATAAACAGTTTAAAGGTATTATCAAGTTTAAAATATTTAAATAATACTGTTTAAAATGTTTAAATAATATTGTCAGAATAACATAGTTGTGGGGTTCTCAACCTGAGGTTCCGTGCACCTGTGAGGTATAGAAGAACTTCCAGGGAGGCTTTAAATGTGTCAAAAAAATTAAGTAAAAACACAAAACTAACTGAATTTGATTCAATACTGTTCTCACATGTCTTTATTTTCAATGTTGCTGGTTTTTTTTTTTTTTTTTTTTTTTTTTTTTTTTTTTTTTTTTTTTTTTTTTTCATCCACCTGCCTCTGAATCCAAATTTTTAGCATCAGCTTAGATAAAGTCAAAATATCCAGTATAGCTGGACGTGAAATTGATCTGAGGTGCATTTTGTCACAGTTAGCAACAAAAAACAAATACAACAAACTTTTCCTGTTATCTGATAAGGGAAATGGTTAAGTTTGTTATGCATGCCTTCTCTTTTAACAAACAGCATTTAAGTATATAAGAAATCTGTTTTTTATATGCTGATTTTTTCTCCTATTTAAAATCTATCATTTTTACATTTTGCATATAGCACAATGATTTTTTTTTTTTTTTTTTTTTTTTTTTTTTTAACCTTTAAAATATAAATCGTGTAGTCCTGGGGTTAAAAAGCAATTTTCCTTTTTTTTTCTTTGACTACTATTTATGCTATCAACTTCAATTTTTAAGGATTAGTTAGCACTCAACTCCAACTCTATAAACTATAAATATTAATTTATTTTGTGGATTTGCTTTTTAATATGATTTACTTGATAATCATTTTAATTTTCACCTTCTTTTCCAGATTTATCAATACATTCAAAGCAGGTTTTATAGGTCACCTGAAGTTCTATTAGGCATTCCTTATGATATGGCTATTGATATTTGGAGCTTGGGCTGTATTTTAGTTGAGATGCATACTGGTGAACCTCTTTTTAGTGGAGCTAATGAGGTATGGTTCATCTACTTGTATGATCATTGACAGTTTTAATGTACAGACTTATAAACTTGCATAAATGATTTTTGGTTTGGTTTTGTAAAATTACACATTGCCAAAAATGTTAATATGTTAAAAGGTACAGCTTGAAAACCATAGGATCTTAATTTTTTATTTGTTTATTTTTCAAGACTATATTTTGTCCTACTCTTCATACTTGCCAACATGAGGAAAACTCAATGTATAAAACTCTTTTAAATGTCCCCATAAATTGATTCATAAATATCTTCATTAGATTTATCCAATCCTAATTCAGATTTTTTTTTTTTTGAAATATATTTTAACTTTTTATTTATTAATTACTGAAATTATTTCTTTGCAATTACTAAACAAACTCCATTGCCAAAGGAATATGAAAAATTCCTTTATCAGCAGAAAGTAGCTGAATAAGTTGCTTGATTTGAAGTCAGTACCACTTGAAGCCAGGCCTAGATAAAATTTAAAACTGTCTAAAACTCAAATAATTTCTTCAAAAAAATTTTCAAAATATTGTTGTGCTCTTCCTAAGTTCTATATTGCTGCAAACTACGAAAATGAGAAGTTAAGAACAAGTTACAGTACTACTGAACTACCAGCAGGGTTTTTCAATTATATTTGCACTAGCTTTTCAGGATCATTAACTGGATGTGTCTAAAATTAACAACCAACATTTGTCTCTTGCCAAAATAATTTGATTAAAAACAACTTATTCGAAAATATCAAAAGTGTCTGCAAACTGTGAAAATTTTCTGGGAACAGTGTTACGCTGTTTGTCTATACTATCTAGATCTGCTTGAAACATGTGAGTACTGTAATAACATTTTGATGGGTAAGTCCACAAATTTAATCACAGCAGTTCTTCTTTATCTAGCAATTATTAATTTTTTTTTTTAATTTTTTACTACTTTCGTTTCTTACTAACTTTCGTTTACTCAAACTACTGTTTTATATTTTTCAACTTCAAAAAATGTCAGTAATTATTTGTGAAAGGTCAAATGTAGTGAAGGAAAAATAAGTATTGCATGGTACAAAACATGGGAGCCTATATGCAAAACTTTGCTCAGATATCTCCTCATGGTTTAGCAGAATATTTTCTCCATTGAAACCGATTTCAATTCCATTTAAAGTTATTAAAATTTCACATTTGTAATAACTAATTCATTAATCACTGCAGAAGAAATGTTTTTTACATTTTTGCAAAGAAAAAAGTACTAAAAGCAAAAAAAGTTCTAATTTCTATGGGGGGGTTGAGCCCCCAATTGCCCTCCCCCCTCTCCCCACAATATAGGCACCTATGGTACAAAAGTATTGTTTTAAGAGAAGAAAAGATAACAATTGCTGCTACAAAGTAATGCTCAAAAGAAAGAAGAAACTTGACATTGAATTGATAAAGAAGTAACCATGAGAAAACAAGATTCTTGCTACATAGACTTGACTTAACTAAATTTTCACTATTAATAGTTCGTTGAATAAAAATTTTATCTTTTGTAGCCTTGCCAACTTCATCAAAGTTGCATGCAGTGTTTAAGATCTCAATCTTTTTACATCTTGTTGAGTTTTTAATTATTTTAAAAGTTGAAAGCTATTTTTACCATATACCACCTTTTTTTAAACAATTTATTTATTTATTTTGTTAATTTGATTTAAATTATTAAATAATTGACCACAACACTCAGCACTGTTATTGCCAAATCTGCAGGTTCAAATGCTTGCACTCTTGAATCACATGTGACTAAAAATGATATATTATATGCAAACTTACAAGCACATCTGAAGTCTTGGTTTGTATAAAGCATACAGGCATTGTGAACCTATCTCATCATATGTTTCCTAATTTCAGTCACAGCAAAACTTTGAAATGAATTTTGAAATTGCTTCTGATTTTTTTTAAATTTCTTATTGTATAATAGTCTTTAATTTTAAAGTATTAGTTTTTTTAATTGTTGTTTTAGGTCAGTGGTAGTCAATCTGATCTTTACAGTCCACGCTATTAAAGATTGATTTTAGAGCTTTTGTAGGTTTTGTACAGTTTTGTCAAAGCTGAAACTGGGACCAAATCAACATTTTGTGTTTTATTATTGTTGAAAAGTTTATGCTTTCCAAAAGTCCTAACTAGCTCTTGAAAAAATTCATTTTATCCTTGAAATGTCCTTGAATACTGCTTGAAAAATATTTTTATTTTTTTGCACAAACCTAGCTTTATGAAGAACTTTTTATTTTTTTGTAATCTTTCTTTTGTGAAACAAAAAAAACACTCTGAAAAACAGAGTAATGTGCAGTTAATTTGAAAATTTGCTATTTTTATGCAGTTAAATGCATTAATGTCAAAAGAAGTAAAAATACTTAGTTGCACATGTGCATCTGCATTTCTATGTAGTCCAAACTCTAATAATATTTTGTTTCATAATATTCTTTCTTCATCAGCACAACAGCCTGGTGCAGGCCAAGGCTTTTCTCCGTCTGCTTCCTCCAGGCGGTATGACATGTTGCCAGGTTTCTCCACCTGTTCACTCCTAAAATTTTAAGGTCCTTCTCAACACTATTCAGCCACCTTGTTGCTGGTCTTCTCCTTGTACCCTCAATCTTCGAAAAAGTTTAGCTTTTTAATCGGATCCAGATCTGCATGCCTAAATACGTGCCCCAGCCATCTGATTTTATTGGCTTTAATTACTCTTAAGATGTTGGGTGTTGTCTGTATTTACGGTATACTTTAAAGTTATATAAACTTCTCCAAACATCATTTTCTTTTACTGCTCCAAAAATTGCCCGAAGGATCTTTCTTTCAAAAATGAGAAGTCTGTTTTCCTCTGTTTTATTAATTGCCCATGTCTCACTACCGTATAAAATGATCGGTCTTATGAGGGTTGTTTCATAATATTAGTTTTTAATTTTGTATAATTGACAGTCAATATGTTTTTAAGTGATCTGATTTACAAATTGGTGGTTAAAAATATGTTTGCTCATTTTCTTTTAGACTTTCATTTAATTGTAAAAACTATTTAATGTAAATCATTGGGAAACTAGCTTTATTTAAAATTGAAAAGAAAAGAAAGACATGTTAGAAAGTAACATGTCCAACTTTAAAAGTAGTCGAAATCTACCCCTTCCTTGCAAAAGGCCTGAATTTTTATTTTCAAAATTAAATTTGAGCCCTTTTCAGTAGTACACACTTTTTCAAAAGTTGGTTTTGCGTACTCCTCACTAATTCAGTAATTTGGAGTGAAGGTTTAAAAATTTTTGCCTGCTTTATTCTTGTTCTTTGACTTACTTATTGCTCAACTGTATCAAAAAATTTTGTTTGATTTATCATTAATTGCTCGAAAATGATGTAAGATCATGAACATTCCTTTGAATTAGCTATTCATGCGTACCTTCTTATTTGTAGGTGGATCAGATGAACAAAATTATTGAAGTTATTTCCATGCCACCAAAACCAATACTTGATCAAGGCCATAAGTCTAGGAAGTTTTTTGAAAAACTAGTTAATGGCACCTATGTGATGAAAAAATTGAAAGATGGAAAGAAAGTAAGTTTTAATTTTCTAGTTCTCAGTATTATGAACAATATACTGTCCAAGTTTTAGAAAAGTTGTTAATTTTATGTTTATATGTGATTATTTCATTGTTATCTTACCAAATTTGGCATTGATGCCATTTGTTTTCATTCAAAATTGTGTCACTTTTTGAAGCTCTGCTTGCTTTGCGTACATTTAATGGAAGTCTATGGGCTGGGGCAGAAATAGAATAGAGCACCAAGTTGGTGTCGTTTTTGGCTACTTATTCATAGTGCCAAATTTTGGCGAATTTACTGAATGTCGCCAAGCTTGAGTACTTTTTGAACAGGATAGATCATTGTTGATCTTTACAGAAGTTACTGGTATTTCTCATTCAAAGGCATAAATCGGGCTTATTTTGATTTTCAAAGTTAGTTGCAAGCTGACCCGCTGTGATAAAGCTTGTTGTTTTAGTTCTGATGCCATATTCTATACTCCTCTGATGACTTTAATGCTATGATTTTGTTATCCTTGGAGTTTTATTAAATTTGGAAGTATATACCTACTTACTATTATGTATTCTATGTTTAATGAGATTGGATGGATGTTTTAGCAACTGTACCTACTTCTTTGTAAATGTTGTAAATGAATTAACTGCTGCTTTTAAAGAACTTATATTTTGCCATAAGGAACTGAAATAAAGCCGAACTCGTAACAATACAGTAATTGAATGGAGTTTAAAATTGTTGGAGTGTTTTATGTAAAGTTTGTTTAAATTATTTTTATCTTTGATTTTTGAAATATTCTGTGATTCCCGCTGCTGTTGTTGAGGAAAGGGGGAACACAGGGTGACGCCTTTCCCAAAATATTTGGTTTTTTATTGTAAAACAGTGCAAATGAAATATGAATTGGTTTCAAACCACCCTTTCTTTTGGTGATTCCCTCCAGTCTCCAAAGTCTTTGATTTTACTCAAACAGATCAATCATTGTATTTACTCACAATTTTGAAAAGCAATAATTTTCAGTTTTGTATGGCCTTTGAAATTCCTTAGGTTTAGAGAACTTTTCTCAGAAAGTTCAATTTTTTCATCCTTCAAATCAGGTTTCAACTTCATTTATAAGACCATGGGATAAACTGAGACAAAAACTTACCCACCAGACTTCTCTTAACTAAAATACAATTTTGTACCTCTTTCGGTAATTTATGATCATTTATTTTTTTAAAAATATGTTATTAAGGATTACTAATTGCATAAATTTAAGCTATCCTTGACAATCACTATTCACAATCCATAAAAGTCCTGTATCTCATGTTCTACTGGTTGTTTTTTTTTTGTGTGTGTGTGTGTGTGTGGCGAACCAGGCTCATTGTCGCTTATGTCACTTCTGGGTTGAGCGGAGAGAACACACGGCGGCCTATGAGTCAGGTGTGTTTTCCCTACTTCTCCCCAGGGAATTACAGAATGCAATAAATGATGCAAATGAGGGAAATTACCGAAGCAACATATTTCATACTTATGGCCTGCACTTTGATCCTTCTCATGATCAACTTCTTGTAAATAAAAGTCTTTTTGATAATTATGGACAGTGGTGGCGCTAGGAAATCCCCGACAGGGTGGCAAACTTGGCCGACAGGGGGGCATAGCCAAATTTTACTTTGCAAGATTCCCCCCCCCCCAGAGCCTGATCATCCTGACATTGGACATGGGGCGCATTTCTATTTCAGGAAATTCATTTTGTGCCTCCCACCCCCCCCCATTTCAGTTTTTTTTTATATGTTGAAGCAATAAAATATTTCGATACTTGCGTTTTTACACAACCGTACTAAATTTTATGGTACCTCATGTCACAATGTAATATATACATTTAAAAAGTAGAAGAGATATAGTAGTATACGATAACTATATAAATGTGGTTAAACTTTGCAGTAAACTGTAAATACCAAAATGATCTATCATATAACTTTTAATAGTAAATACAGACCGAATTTGGAGTGGTTTTCTGATTTGCAAAGAGATCACACATTTAAGGCGAATTTTTAACAACAAATAGATTTTTTCCTTGTTTTGGCATTTGCAAAACTATCAATGATATCATTGTACTCTAGATTCTGAGTGAAATCATTATTTATTTTTAATTAACATGATAAATTAAGGGGATTTTAGCCCCCCCCCCTGAAATCTAAGAGGAAGGGCCTATGCCCCCACTTGCCCCTGCGGTAATCAGGCTCTGCCCCCTCCAATTCAAGTGATAAAGAAACTAATCATTCTTTGCTTCTGAGAACACGAATTCCCTATAAAAATTAAAGGCAAAAAATAAAAAATTTAAAATAGATAAAATGAAATATGTAGGGAAAAAAATCAAATTTAAAATGAAAAAACATGAAACTAGGCTTTTGTGAGCAGGGTCATCGCGAGATCAATAAACTAGAACTGTCTGAGAATCAGGAATTGACGAAAAGTCTGACTATGATGTATAATCATTATAAATGTGTGCTCAACAGAATTTTATGCAGAGAAAGAAACTTAACAACAGGAATTTAGTTGTGCTTGTAGAAATTAGGGGGGTCCGGGGGTTCTCCCCCGGAAATTTTTCGAAATTGTAGCTCTGAAAACGCAATTTTAGATGATCTTCGGTAATTTCATGGAGAGAAGGATTTGGGTGCTCACCCCCAAAGAATTTTAAGAAATTGAAGTCGAATAAACGAACTTTTAGTCGATCTGTAATGGTATTTTATAGGGAGTGAGAGTCGAGGTGCACCCCCAAAAAAGTTTTAAAATTAAAGTATCGAAAACACAATTTTAGGTCATGTTTGGCAACGTTAGGGTGATGGGGTTAGTGACCAATTAAGATACTGAGGGTTCCCCCCCCCCCTTCCGTAATCAAACCTTATAAACACACAAATTTACGGAGGGGAACTCCAGGGCTAAAGGTTATAGCGGTGCTCATCAGCTCATCAACTAGCTGAAAATATTTATTGAGGAGAAACCCACATCTTAAGCAAACAAAAGAAGAGCAACTAATATTAAGTTAAAAAATTCAAAAGAAACTTGAGCCCGATACCTAGCTTTATATTAAGATGAACCTCGCGAGTCAGAACATGTATAAAATTAAATTTATTTATATTTTCTTTCATTATGTTATTTTTCCGGGATAACTTGGGAAAGCATGGAAAAGGGAAAACGATTACAACTACTAAGTTTTGCTAGCGCAAAAGCAGAATCAAGAGAAAAAATTGAAAATCTTTTGAAGAGCCTATTTTGCTAAAACCCATTACAAGTATTTTATTTGATAACAAATAGAAACTGGAAATGGGTAAAAATTTTGCGCTAAAAAAATTGGAAAAGGTGCAAATTTTTACGATTTTTAATTAATTTGTATGGTAATAAAAGGTCTACATCGATTAGGCCTAGCTGGTGGTGGATGGAGCCGGCGGGCAACCGGGCTAATCAGATAAATAATTATGATAGTTTCATACGGGGCCGCAAACATATTTCATTCCTAGATTTTTAAATATCATCGTACAAATCACAGCTATTTGGAGGAAAATGTGTGGGCCGCCTAAGCATGTTTGAAATAGAAAATAAAAGTTAAAATGTAGTGAGCGAGATTTAAATTATTGAAATGAATTGTCACACCAGCAGTTCTAAGCAAGACTACGGAGTCGGAAGAAAAATGACCGACTCCGACTTCGGGAAAGAGCCTTCGACTCTGATTCCGCAAGAACTGGCATGGTTGCAGATTTTAAGGGAAAATGATCGACTCCGATTGTTGAATTTTTAAACCTTCGACTCCTGACTCCGACTTCTTTACCTCAAAATCAGTCCGACTTCAACTCCTCTCCGTTGGTTCTAAGTTTTTGAAATGTACTAAACAAAAGTAATGTGTGTGTGTGTGTGTTTTGTGTAATCCAAAAAAAAAAAAAAATGAAACTTGATAATATGATCGGCACTATGCTAAACTCGGTACAAACGAAGGTAAAAAATCGCGAATCTCGTTTTTCAAATTCAATGGTTTGCCGTAGTACTCAAAAAGGGCTATTACTACTGTACACTCCCCATTATCCGCGGAATTAGTGGCCCAAGTACCGCGGATAACGAAAGTCGCGGATAATGCGAAAAAGGTTTAAAACCAGAGGTAAAGAAGACAGAAATTATCTTTTGCTTGCGAATGATTGTATTGCAAATAAAACGTGAAACGTTTAAAAGAGATGCGGCAACATTAAAAAATATTTGTATTTCAAGCTCTACAGAACTAAAATAAACTAAAATTTAAATCATGAGTAGGAACTTTCCGTCAACCTAAAACATTCAACAGCCCAGAAGTGAAAACAGTGACCACAACAAAAAAGACCACCCCTGTCAGAGAATTCCCAGAAGACTTGTAGGCGTTTTCCTAACCTTTCTCAATCGGAACAGATGGTAAGGATAATGTCGTACGCTCCTTGGGGGATAAACTAAGGGGTCTTCAGTAAACACATGTGTTTTACCGAAATCAGCTGAACGCTTTCCCTTGAGGCACGTGCATACCGACTTTCACGTTTTTTGAGAAGGAGCACTTGTTGTGGGAAAGGGAAAAAAAATCAGGGACGAATTGATTTCAGATCCGCGTTTTTGAAGAACAAAATTTTTCAACTATTTTTTTTTCCGAGACTTTCGCTGATAATCCGCTCGTGGATAATCGAGAGTTTACTGTACTTCAAACTATAAGATTTACACTTAATGTTATTTATAAAAATCAAAACATTGAAAATAACTAAAGCGTCTGGTGGACAAAAATATTGTTTCGGCTCTCCTGAAAAGAGCCAATTTTCACATTCGGTAGTTCAACATAGTGCCGACGATATTACGCCATAAACAAACTTATTAAGTATCAAAGTGATTAACATTAGTTGCACTAGTTTCTTTTGTGTAAGGTTTTTCTTTTTTTTAAAATTAACTATATACCTAACTTGTTTATTTTTCAAAGTTTTTGAAGCATTCATAATTAGAAAATGCATAACCATTAGTTTCAAACTTTTTATTGAACATGCCAGTTGAAATAGGTCATAATTTCAAATTTTAAGTTTTAATTCACTTCCCAGACTAAGAGGGGAAAATGTAAATTCAAAGTCTTACCCCAAAATTTATCTACATAGACCATTTTTGCAGATCTACGGAGTCGGAGGG
Source organism: Uloborus diversus (assembly GCF_026930045.1). NCBI lineage: Eukaryota > Metazoa > Arthropoda > Arachnida > Araneae > Uloboridae > Uloborus > Uloborus diversus. The sequence continues at coordinate 183,400,001 of NC_072731.1, read as the reverse complement.
AAAATGGCCGACTCCAACTCAGGGCCGGATTTAGACTTAACGGGGCCCTAAGTTATTTTAGGTATGGGGCCCCTTTTGCAGTTTTAACAACGTTTCTCTCGGTGGTGTAAGAGAGGCATTTTTTTATGATTTTTTCTCTCCTTTACTATGTCTGTCTCTTTCATCTGATACATACAGCAATACTTTAATTTTTGATGATCGTGTTTTAATGTGTTTTCACTGATGTCCTGTGTTGGATTGACCTTAAGAGGGGAAATGTTATCAAGAAAGTCACACATGACTCCGCTTTAAGTGGAGTACAAAATATTCCCAATTGTAGGGGGTCCGGGGATTTCTTCCCCGGAGGAAATTTTGAAAAATAGATATAAAATTCCGCATTTTGAAGCCTTATAAGATGTAGTTGGAACTACAAAAATATCAGGACAGAAATAGGCAAACAAAACTTTTTTTAAGTTATAAACTCTTTCAAAAATTAAGATAATACACAGTAAAAATTGTTTTTGATTCGAAAAACCAATGACAGCAGTCGACAGAGAGAAACAGCGCGGGAAGCGAAAAGACAACGCATTGCTTCGTGCTCACATTGGCTTTCGATACAATTAGTTTTTAATCACCCCTCTAATTCACTGACAAACAATTCAACTCCGACTCCTTTACCTTAAAATCAGTTCGACTCCAACTCTCACTCCGACCCCGCAATCACTGGCAGTGTTACAGGCATTGAGGGAAAATGACTCCGACTCTTGGAATTTTTAACCTACAAATGCCGACTCAGACTCCTTGTCTCGAAAATCTGTCCGACTCCGACTGCGCAACACTGCTTTTTTACACTATTTTAGTACTTGAAAAAAAGCATATTAAAAAAAAAATATAGCTTGCAAAAAAAAAAAAAAAAAAAAAAGAAGAAGAAGAAAAGAAAACTTAAGCAAGATTGAGTCTGGTATCAGTCTGTAAGTTGGTTTGATCGATCTCGAAGGAGCAATGTTGACTTTTGAATTGGACTTGGTCCGATCAAATGATTACAGCGCTCTGGACTAAGCGCAGCTTCTACTTTAAGTTAGAAACATGTGTTTCGACTACAAAATAACATCTGAAAAAAAAATAAATTTGGAAGCAAAATGTATGTTTTCAATTGCTTTTAACATATGACTTATTTATTTATTTAATTTTGCCTTTTCCAAAAGGTTCGCCCCTCCCCCTCCCCCAAACATTTTTCTCAAAAAGAACCCAAACCCGATGCATTATCAACCCGACGTTTAATAATCCAATGATTGTTTAGTTGTGCCAAGCCCGAATGTTTAGTAAATCATTCTCCATTCCCAACAAAACTATTATGCAGCCTACAAACAAGATCAATATCAGTTTTTCAGAAAAATGTATTTAAAATGTTAAACATTTATTTGCTTTTATTATATTAGTCCAAAGAATTTTTTTCTTGCATTTAGCATTTGCCGACAAGACATCATTGCACTAAAAAATTAAAACATTAAATCTACATACTTTAGTACACTTCCTTGTATGAGGTAAAAGGACCGTTTACTCATCGATATGTTTTGTTGCAGAATAATCAAAAATAATCAGAAAAGTTGTAAATATAACTATAGTAATAACTTACTTGTAACTTCTCTTCTGAGTGATTATAAAGTACTTTAAATCGCATCAATGAGTGCGGTCTGCGTCTGCGCACTTGACATGCCGATGAAGAGCTAGAGCTGTTTAGCGAATGTAATAGGAAAGCAAAAATCTCCGAAGCATGTTTTTTCTCCGATGACAACCCCCTCCCCCCCCCTCTCGTCTCGTCCTGGCTATTGTCATTCGGTACGTATTTGTCTCGTAACCCGATGACGACGCCTTAGGTCTGACCGGTAATCACCACTACATTCTTCAGGGACGGGGATGGTACTCTTTTAGTCTAAGTGGACACCCTGAGGTCAAAACCAGCTCATCCACACCCTGCATCGACAAACAGAAATTTCAAGGATCAAAACACAACATTTCCCCCGAAGCAATAGCTATATTTTGTCACCATCTGGACGACGTTATACGGACTCGGGCTAACCTTGCCTCAAAGGGGATTGATTTTTTGCTTCCTTTTATAAATATATATATATATATATATATATATATATATATATATATATATATATATATATATATATATATATATATATATATACAAATATATAAGATACTTCTACTTTTTTCTACTAATTTTTTTTTTTCGAGTTCATATATGAGAAAATTACATCATTTACAATAAACGCCAAAGCAAACAGATTCCCCGACGAAATACTAAATTTTCCCCGACGGGGGGGCAAGACGCTTCCGACGAGGGGGCAATTGCCCCCCCTGCCCCTCCCTTGGAGCCACGTCTGATTATGGAGTCAGATTTCTTTCTTATCAAGAACATTCAATTCCGTTCATAACAACAAAGTAAATTGACAAATTATTACTTTTTTCCTGAGAATCATCCAATGAAGGAGCTACTGGTATCAAACACTCAAACTTTGGTAGTCCAGGGGCATACTTAATCAAACATACCTTTTGTGGGCAAATGTTTATGATAAAATTATTTTTTAAAAAATCTAATACATTCCTTATGGTCTTATTAACTATGTTTTACTGAGTGCTTTGCCTGAATTTTTAGCAGAGAGCCTGTGCAAGCTCATTAATCCAAGATGGCTGCTGCACTTGATATTAACTCATAGTTGACTCATAGTTGAGGCTTGTTTTTGCTGAATTTATAAATTTAATATTTTTTATTATATTTCTATTTAAACGTGAATTAAATTGGGTATTAATTTTAAATATGTTGATTCATTTATTTTATTTATTTTTATTTATTTATTTTTTTCTTTCTCTGTGGATTTGATATAGATTCTATGTTTTATGTATGCTTTTTTATATTATTGCCAGTTGCGCTAAAAAACGCTGAAGAGTCAAAAAATGCTATCTGCTTTCAACCATTTAACACATATTGGGGAATTTCAAGTACTGTATTAGTATTAGAGGATAAATGCATTTATAAATAGTGTTTAAGTATTTACTTTTCAAATTGTAAACTCTAACCTTCGCTAGAGAAAGAATGCAGAGGTGAACAAGATACTTCCTTTCATTTCCACATAAAACAAATACATTATTTTTATAGATTAGTGTTAGTGTGGAAGAAGTGTGTGTATTTTACACAATAATATGATGCTTTTAATGTTATACTTATTGCTTGAATTTTGGGTAATATTAATGTAATGTTGACAATAGTGCAATATTTCATGTCTTTAGAGCCCTGATAATGTTAAAAATGTATTTAAAATGTGTTAAGCAAGTTTTCTACACTCTAACTATGAAGAAGTATTGTAAAAAAAAAAAAAAAAGTTGAAAACTTTGTACTGTGGAATAAGAAAAAGGACACAACTTGTATAAAGTTACAAACAAATACATTTAAAAAAGAGTTAAAAACTCAGCAAACAGCTGTTTCGGGGCTATCAAATGCAAACACCTTCATCAGTGCGTAAAAAGAATGAACGGTTCACTAATGCAAACCATACAACAAAAAACTTTTATTTATGAGGAAACATGATTTATATATAAAGATTTAGGGAAGAAGGATTTTTTGTTATGTTCTGAAACGATGGAAGCAAGAAAAACGAGGTGCAACTGTATTTCCCTTCTTACTTTTGTCCGTTTTGTTGTGTGATAACATTTTTTCCCCCTACGCATGTCCACACATGCTTGCAAGATATTGCAAAGGATTTTTTCAAGGCTTGAAAGTACTCTTGGACATTTTTAAAGACATGAAATTTATTTTGGACGATTGAAAAATACAAAAACAGTAAAGATCGTAACTGATCAATTTCGTAAGAAATGAAATGGAACGCAGTGAGGAAAGAAAAGTTGTGTGCTATTTTGATTCTTAAAGTTTAGATTGTTTGATACTTTTTATTTCGAAAAATAACAAAGCATGTAAGTGTAATAATTGAAAAATTCCAATTGCTTTTATTCTCTTTTTCCATTTTGCTACATTTTTATTTAAAATGTGATGTGGGAAAATATGCTTAACCTAATTTTTGAGGTGTTAAAAATACCTCTATGTTTGTGTATGTGCAAAGTCTTTAGCTCTCCTAAATAAATCTAAAAGCTTTTAAATTTTTAAAATACATACAGTCAACTCATGATAGTGAGAAGCCTTGTAGCTCAAATACTTTTATCTCAAAAATTTCAACCCATCCCTTACTATTGAGCAGACTTTGGGACCTTCCCATTGCTCAAACTACCAATAGCTCAAAGATTTTAGCTTGTCCCTTGAGACTTCGAGTTATCGAGAGTTGACTGCTATGGATTTTGATCAATAGTTAAGTTACTACTTTATTTTTCAGTATCGAGCACCAGGGTCCAGAAAGCTTCATGATATTCTTGGAGTGGAATCTGGTGGTCCTGGTGGTCGGCGGCAAGGAGAGCCTGGACACAGTGTGTCTGATTACCTGAAGTTTAAGGATCTGATATTGAGGATGTTGGACTATGACCCAAAAACACGAATTACTCCTTATCATGCTCTGCAACATAGCTTCTTTAAGCGAACAGCTGACGGAAGCACGAACACTCTCCATAACACTATTCTTAGCCCACCAATGCTGGAGCCTGCGGATCATGATTCCCAAGAAGATCCGGATAGAAAATTGAGTGAAAGATCAAAAAAAGATGAACTTTCTCATTTTCAATCTTGTTCAAGTTTTGGATCAACAGGTATGAATGAGTTTTCCCATGGCCTTGTTTTGTTAACAAATTTTTTAAACATAAGTTTGAGGTTTTCTTTCTTGTTTTGAAGATGATTTATAACTTGGTTAATTGATTTCTAGAGTTGAAAAACCATCAATGTTATCTAATGTAAGTGCAGGGTACTTATTTTATGTAGCCTTGATTTACTTAGGTACTTGTTGCTTTAGTAAATTTGGTGTGACTATTTATTTCCGGTAGAGGGGGATTAAATTTTGATGTATATTTCAAGATAATGCTTTGTTTTCACATAACCCCCACATGGGGGGGACTAGGAAATACCACAGTGGGTCCCCCTCAGACTGAGAAATGCTCTGGGATTTTTTTTTCCTTGTGAAGATGTACAATATACTATGGTGGAGTGAAAAAAAATATAGAAATATGTCATGCCTATAGATCATGCAAGTTGCATCTTACCAATCATTTTTATCATACAAAATTTCAGCTAAATTAAATATCTTTAGCTGCCGAAATGACTTTCAATTTTATGTATTTAGCCTGATTTTTCACCAAACTGGCAAAAATAGAATCATAAAATATAATTACCTCGCTTTTAAAACTAAGAATGGTTGAAATGAAACTCTAGATAAATAAATACTTAATGTGTAGTTGGTTGGCAATTGCGAAATGACTTTCAAATGTGCATTAAGCGTTCACATTGCTCATGCTCTGCCAGATCTTGCTTTTCCTTTCTTTGCATTCACTACTATCAACTGTGTTCTTTGTTTTAATTGGTTGTCTTTTTTTTAAAGTCTATTGAGGTTGAATTTTTTCAAACTATTTAGTTATTACTTTAGATGTAAATGGAACTGCTAATTTTACACATAAACAACTTTAAAAGGAAAAAAACACCATTTTAAGTCAAAATTTTTCTTCAGCATCATTAGCAAGCTTTTATTTTATTCATTGTTTTCACTCCACCCCATTCTACATACAATACAGCAATAACCTAAAAATCACCATTTGTTGACTTAGTTTTTCTGACCCCTTGGTTCAGAATTTACCCATCACCATTAAAAAGATTATAGTAATGATTTTATTATTTTCACTATTCAGAACAATTCGCTTAGTTCTGACTGATATCATGGTGGAGCTGAAAAGCTTGAAAGTTGATGGTTTGTCTCAATCCTATGCAACCATTGTTACTTCTTTCTTTGCAGTTTCTCCCACTTCCAGCGACCCTTCTCAAATCAATCCCGTACTACCATTGTTTCTTTTCTCTTTGCAGACGATTTGGCTTTCAGCCGTCGCTCTCTGATCAATCCTACGATGGTTACGCCCAGATGTTATGGCTTTCATTCGCCGCTCTCTAATCCATCCCATATCATTTCCTCTCCCTCGGGGAGAGCCTCCCGCTTTCAGGGATCACTCTGTTTAATCCCATATTACCTTTGTTTCCTCTCTCTCTCTCTCTTTGCAGAAGATCCGGCTTTCAGCCACCGCTCTCTGATCAATCCCACACACTATCATCGGTTTCCTCTCTCTTTGCAGATGTTCCGGCTTTCAGCGACCACTCTCTGATCAATCCTATACACCAGCAACAGAGCAGCTGCACTCAAACGAATGTGTTCAGCGCGCCCGTAGCCGGGACGTCGGCCATGGACTGCGAGAGCCCCCACGTGGGCACCTGCTTCCTACCGACGGGCAACCGGTGCTTACACAAGAACCACCTGTTCTACGCCTGCGGCGCCTTCAGCTCGACCGCCGTGTCCTCGAGGCAGGCGGCCGACGGCGACTACCACCTGCAGTCCGACGAAAACTCAGGACCTGTACATAGTTTCGAATATCAAAAGAACCTTCACTCATCCCACTTCAAGGACGCGGTGGACGGCTCGGAGCGAGACGCCAGGAGCCACCCGTCTTCCTCTTTTTCTAGGACTTCCGTGTCTTCCGAACTCACCCCCATGGACACGTCCATATTCGCCGTTCCGCAGGCGCTGGACTGTTCCCCGATGGGCTCACTGAACGTGCAGCTCGGTAGTCATCATCAGTTTTCGTACATAGACCCCGCGTTCAGCGAAGCCAGCATATATGTGAACACTCACGTGCCGCCCAGCACGACGGCGGCGTCTCAGCCTTCTTCGGTACAGCTGTCCTCGCAGAAAGAGACGCAGGAGGCGGACGGCTCCGCAGAGACTTACTCCAACCCAAGCTCACTCATAACTCATTAACGCCGAACCCCGTTTAGTTCAATACATGACTTTCTCCGATCGCGATCTCCCCGGACCGGAGCTGGCTGGTGTGTCTGTAAATTATTGAACGTATGCAAATCGTGAGGTCGTCAGCATTCTTTCTTTCTCTGGGGGGAGGGGGAGCAGCAAATTGCTTCAAGCCTGTTCATATTTTTAAAAAACAACTGCAAAAACTTTGCAGCTGTGGCGAGACGTCTTTCAGAAAGGCCGATAGCAAGATGCTGCCGCGATGTGTAATGCATTTTTATCTAAAGTGTATGCCAGAAGTTTAAAAAAAAAGTTCTTGTTTGACAAGCTCTTGGAAATTTCATAGATTATATCTGTTTATTGCTTAAAGTGAACTATCATTGCAAAAGCTAAAATCAAACTTCTGTTGTGTATACATATATAATGTATATGTATATATATGTACACGTATATATATGCATATGTGTATATATGCATATGTATGTATATATACAGGGTGTATCAAAAAGGATCATCTGATTTGGCATGTCTATATTTCGAACAGTAATAAACATATGCAATTACAAATTTTTTTTGGATGAAAGGGAAACTGAAAAAGTTTTCATATGTCCTTCCATTTTCAAAGGTGTTCCATATGTCCACCTTTAGATATACGGCATATGTCGGATGCGGTCCACGTCTGCATCGGAGACTCTGGGACGGCCCGGCGATTTGCTTTTACACAGACAACCTGTTTCTTGAAATTGTTCATACCATCGTCTAATGCTCTGTGATGTAGGAGGATCAACACCGTACTTATTACGAAAGTCACGCTGAACGGTTATTACACTCACACTGCGAAAAACGTAGAACACAAAATGCTTTTTGTGGCCCAGACGCCGTTTTCACTAGAACTGAAGTGGGCGTTCACTCAAACGCGCTGCGCTACCTAATGGGAACCGTGTAAAACTTGAGAGTTTCCTCTTTCCAACAGTACGTTGTTGGCGCCTTTAGCTCGAAAAACAGAATAGTTATGATTTTTTGAAATCGGCTGATTCTTTTTGGTACACCCTGTATATATATATATATATATATATATATGTATATATATGTATGTATATATGTATATATATATATATATATATACATATATATATATATATATATATATATGTGTATATATATATATATATACATATATATATATATATATATATATATATATATATATATATATATATATATATATATTGTATTTAAAATATATTCTTTTCCATGTGTGTATTTTAGCCTGAGTGTTTCAAAGATGCCAACATTCATTGGAAAAAATGTGGTTCTGATACAGAAGTAAAGTTGATGATTTTTGTAAATAGTGTACAATTGTGTATATATCTCAATCATAAAATGAATGTGCATTTACGTGCTGCCAGACACATTAAAAATAGATTTAAATATTCGCTGCAGAATCCTTTTTCACATCATATTGAAAACAAGTTCGAGGAATTACTTCTTTAGCTAGTTTGATCACATTACTGCATTTTTTATCTTGTCACGTTTAACATTGGTTTTAATTTAAGTGTGAAGCATTATGTTTGCTAGATTAAAATGATTTTTATTCAAATTGTAGCTACAATATTGGGGGTAATATGTTTTAATGCGTCATGAAAATCATTATTTATTTCATCATCAAACTTGTATCATACTCCATCTTCTTTTTTTTTACGGTGAAGTTAGTTTACTTTTAAACTTTTGTAAACCTGTATGATATTTTTTTTAATAACAATGTGCTTTTAAGTCATTTGTTTTCGATTTCACTACATAAGCATTTTCATAAATATTTACTGGCATACACAATGATACAAAATGCTTTTAGCAGCAAACTAGTGATATTACGAATTTACAACACAAGTTTGAGGGTAATTTTGATTTTTATCCTGTTTTCCAATATTTCTGCAACAACTGCAACAATAGATGCTAATAGGTTTCAACTGTAGGAGGACATTAAGAATACTGTAATGATATAGAGATGCGTAGCTTGTTTGCAGAAAAAAAGTGAAAATGCCTCTTTTGAGTAAACAAAAAACAAAATAAAATGAAAAAAACATTTGTAGCTGGTTAGTTGAAAACATTTTTAAAAAAAATCTTTTAAAGAATTTGCGTATTTTCTCTGTAAGGATATTTTAAAAGCATGCATAACAACTGTGATGGATATTTTGTGTCTATAAATTGCTAGTTGAAATTTACATTATAATGATGCCTTGTTGAATTTTATTCGAGTTTTTATTTTGGTACATTTTAAAGTCATCTTCATCCATGGGAGTCATTAAATAATTAAGTGCACCGTTGGCAGTATTTTTTTAATCTCATAATTTAAAACGTTTGACTAGATATAAATAAGTTATTTGTTTATATATTTTAAATTTAATTATGCATAAAATTATCTAATACTAAACTCAAACAGCTATATATTGCTTTATAGTGATCTTGAAATAGATTTTGTTTCTTATCAAATCTAATTTAGGGCCCTAAAAATATCTCATACATTTCTGAGAAATGTTAGGAGGGTTTTAACCCATTTCTAATTGTTTTGAACAAAATAAAACAGTTAAAGATATTGTATTAATAATATTCATTGCATTTAAGTTCCGCTTAATTTTCTCGGATCTGAGTTTAAAAACTAAAAGAAATGTTTCATTAACTTTTGTGATTTATATCACATGTAAAATATCTTGAAAAGAGAATTCAAAACATTAAATAAAATTATCTGCATATGAATTGTACTTATCTAAGGGATGTGAAAATGTTCAGTGTTTTGTATGGTATTATTTTGGTTCAATTAATAAATTAATTTCAAACAATGGCTGAAAAATTATAATCACATATTAATTAGAAAACTTTATAGGAAGAGTTTTTTTTTAATGGAGGGGGGAGAGGGATTTCTAAAAGTTAAACTGACACAAAATTTTATACCTACTTTAAATTATGGTGTACCCTCTCAAAAATTTTTATTCTGTTTTCCTTTAAAGATATGACAGTGGCAAATTCAAATTTGGTCATTATTCCTAAAATTCAAGAATTGTTTATATCGAATCTGAACTGAAAGTTGTAAATTCAATGTATTACTATGTTTTATAAGTAAAATAACATAAATTGTGTCAAAGAAATGTAACTTTATTTATGTGTGCAAGACATTATTTATTTTCAGTTAAGACTTTTTGTGTAGCTGTTACCTATTGCTATATTAAGGTCACTATAAAAACATCAGCTGTTCTGAGAACCATGATGGCATTTTAAGGATAGAAAATATGAATTTTTAATGTCTTTTGTTCCCCCCTAAATTAACAAAGTGTTTAAAATGCTACTGAGTCTATCCTTAAATGAACCAAAGGATCCTTGACATTGTTATAGATTGTATCAATAAATAATTTTTATAAGTTTAAAAATAGTTTTTAAAATTTATTAATAGTTTCTTACTTAAAATTTAATATTTGCAAATTATAAAACAAATAGAAAGAAATCTAAAAATTGCATGAAAGAAAGGAAGGGGGTACTGAAATACTTTCATTTCTTTTAATTTAGTCTAGCTTAAATCCTATCCTCATTCCAATCATGTGAACTTAAGAACCTGTAATCAGTCTTGTTATTAAATTCAAAATTTACTCACATGAGTAACCTTTCCCTCCCCCCTCCCCCTATGTGTTGAGATTTTTTTTTAATGAATAAATAAGGTAACATTTATAAAAAAAAACATTTGTATTTTGTTATTAATTATATATTTGTTTACTATAATGTACTATTTTACACCTTGACTACCAATACTGTTTTTGGCCTCAGAATAAAGTTAAATTATTCAATCACGTCATATTGTTCGAAAAACCAAATCTGAAAATTAAGTAAAATAGAAAAATAGGTTTTAAAGAATTATAAAATTTAATTTGAAAATAAATTTGTTTATGCCAGCCTTTTTAATTTCTTAGTATCTCCCCAGAAACGTGTCTCTATTTATAACTTATTCAAAAATATATTCGTATCCAAACGAAAAACTAGTAGGAGCAAACTCTTGATTGGCTATCTTGATCGGTATCACCTAACAAAAATTATTTCATGATTGGCAGCAGTCTAAGTGTTTTTTTCCCCTACGTTTTATGTTTTTTCTAGAAGGATATACCAATTTTAAGTTTCTAGAGTACAATCCTTTTGTTCAAGGACAAAACTGCTTACTTTAATGTATAGAGTTAAAAGTTGCAAAAATGATGAATTGACTAGTTTTGGTTCATTATTTTAAGCACTTTAAATTTTTTTTTTTTTTTTTTTTTTTTTTGTTAAATATCATTTTGACTAAAATTTATTCAAGTTATTAACTAACTGGAAATCTGATAGTGTATAGTATTTTTATCTGAATGAAATGTATAGAATCAAAAGAAATCTCCTCCAAAATATAAAATATTTATTAATAGCGGAAAATATTAAGCATTCTTTTCTGAGCATATTTTTCAATAATATTCTGAAAAACAGATTCTGTACAAGTGATTTTGTTGTCAAATGAATTTTAATTTTATTGTTGTTGATGTAATAAAGAATTTTATAATGTAGTACATAGAAAAATAACTAATTTTAGTTATTTATATCATTTATATCAGTTACAAAATAAAATCTTGATTGTCATGTTCTCTTCATTCATAGTTGTTCTTCCATATTGTTATACTTTATAAATCATGTTTAAAAGTGTCTGAACTCCTGTTATAATTCATTAGTTAGCAGCATTTTTTAATCATTTTGGTCTTTATGCAGCTGGGGACTGAATTCAATTCTAGGACAGCCGCTATCCTGTTCCTTATTTGTAAGAAAATCTTGATTAGTTGTACCCTATATGAATTCATTTATAGTTTTAAGAACTTTTAAAATCTTACCATTATGTTGTACAACTGGCATTTAATTAGCTTGGAATGTGTTTTAATTAAATTTCGAAATTATCTTTCTCCTTGACTATCTACATTTTAATATGAGTTTTAACATATTACTTGAAACTTGACAAACTAATCTTCATGTATGCATTGACTTAATACACAAAAAAAAGCAGCTGTAGTTGCCAACTGCTTCAAATCTCCTGCAACTTTTTCAGGAATTGATTTGAAATCTAATAAGCCTGAATTTGCTTTAAAAACAAGATGTGGGAAATTATTATTTTTTTAAGGTATGAATGATAATTTTTTTTTAATTTAAATTATTTGTTTATGAGTCAACAAATAACAGGTTGACAAGAAATTAAAATATCAGAGGAATTTTAACTTTATAATTTTTTTTCCTATACATTTTACAAAAAGTAAATTTTGGAAATCAGTTATAATAACGTTTCAGTTTTTATTAAATTTGTGAATTAAATAACTAAGTGAATACTAAACTGAGACAAAAGTTACTTAGATACCATGCAAAGATATTGTCCAAAATTGAAGAGAAGTTATTATTTTTTCAAACAAAATACTTTCAATATACTTGTGAAGGAATACCTTACACAAGCTGATGTTACTTCTGAGAGTTAATATACAAAAACTCTATTGATTATACTCTGCAGCATAGTATTTATAATTTTGCTATTTGAAACACATTATTTGAAAGAAAATATCAATGAAAAGCCAAATCGAATTTACCATTAATTCATAGCATTTTTACTTCAATGATTACATTTAAATAAAATATTGTACTGTCTAACTTCAATTCATTGATGGGCTTTATTTATAGGTGTAGGGATGGGAGCATGATGCTTGGTTTCTTGGTAAATGTAAATTAAGGTTTTTAAAAAGTTTAAAATTTTTTGAATATTTTTTAATAAAAATGTACTTACATCTAAAGAAGAATTCGGTTGCATTTGCAAGTGATGCCCGATGTTGTTTTTAGAAAGAAATCCGACATTACATAAAATTTGTTTCAAAACCGGCTGAGGAATGGTAAACAATGTTGAGATAAATGACTTTTTAAAATATCAATTTTTAAATAATTTCTTGGGTAATGATTTCATTTAATTTGATGCACAGATTTTTTCTCTTTTTAGTTTTAATTAAAGATTTAAAATTTAAAAATATCATTAAGTTGAAATATATGCTTTAAATCATGTGATTTGTGTCATACACAGCCAAAAATGTATTTTTATCGTTCCAGACCCTTATTTTAACATTTTAATTGCTCAAAAATAATGTTACTAATTCTAAACTTTCTTGTGAAGAACATTGAATATTAAACCTGTCAGTCCATGAAATTCGGTTAATATCAAGATCTCTTCAAATATCATGAAAAATAAGTAATTGCATTGAATTTTGGGTAAGCTGTTCATGACTTAATACGCTATTGCATACAACGTAGCTTCCTTGATTCTTAGAAATATTCATTTTTTTTTCACCCCTCAAGTATTCTTTGGAACCCCCCTAAAACTCTTGGTATATATTTCAGAAAGAAGTTTTTACATTGGCAACAAATATGAATATCCGTCAGGGGTGCCCACAAAGGAGGGGGGTAGAGCATGGCACAGAATGTGCCATTGAAATTTTTCAGGTAGGGTTCTTAAGAATACTTGGGAAGGAGGGTGCTCTGTAGGCATTGGGTTGGGGGTGCCGTTGTTCTTGAGGGATATAGACAGTGGACACCCCTGTATCTATTACTACTGAAAAGGGAAACACTATTTTTTTCATTTCAACAAAGAAGCAATCTTATTTTTCATTCGCAAAATTTCCTCATAAACTAGCTATTTTACTACAACTCAAAAGGCTTTAAATTTTTTTCAATGCTGCATTTAGAACGTTCTGAAATTCTTTTACAATTTTTGTTTTTAGAAATTTCAAAATGACCCCTGCATCAATAAAATGCCATCTTTCAACATTGTGATGCTTTCATTCAGCCAGAACCTGCAGTTGACACCTACTGTTTTTTCTCCCATCTTTGGATTGCGGGAAATTATCCTGTATGTATATAAATAGAGAAATGATCAATATGTACTGTTCCTGAGGTCATAATCAACACCTTCCCCATGGGTTCATGTTTGACACAGAAATTATCTATATTCATTATGTAATTCAAGTTTTAAAATTTATATAATTACATTAAAAAAATTTAAAAGTATCTTGTGAAACTTGTTAATATGGAAACCTTTGTTGTTAAAATGCTCTATTTTTATTCAAATAGTGACTAAGTACTTAGAAACCAAAATAGACATTATAAGTGCATGTTTTGTTGATCATAACTTTTTTATGCTGTTTTTTTTATTTTTCATTTCCCAGAGTATCACCAGAATTTTTAAGAATTTTTAATTACACTTTATCTTCAAAGTTTGTTACTCTTTTAATATGTTGCGCCTTGTTAGTTGCATTTTTCATGTTTTATCCATTTTTTTTAAATTAATTTTTACCATGTACTGAAATATATAAAGACAGTTGCAGAATTTTTTACAAAGTTTTAAAAATGTATTGGTTGAAAAAACAGTTGCAGAATTTTTTACAAAGTTTTAAAAATGTATTGGTTCAAGTTCCCTTGAGATAGAGATAATATATTCCTCATACCAAACTAAACATAATCTGGGATTATTACTCAACTAGATATCTCCTATTAAGTAGAAACGTAACTTTTTTGGTATATTCACCAGTTATTAGCAGAAGTATAATTGAATTGTTTGAAAGCAAATTATTGCTGAAAATTTAGTGTACATTTTATAAATATTATTTGTATAAAAAAATATCAAGCATGTTTTTAACTGTACTGACAGTGTAGCAATCCATTCATTAAAACTGCTTACTTAAAAGTGTTTCATTTGTTGTTATTTTTTACTAAACACGATCAACGTTTTTAATCTTTGAAACCTGTTTTTGATAAAGTCATAGTTAAAGTGGGATTGGCTTTTGTCGCAATAGTCAGGGGTTCATTTAGAAAGAAATTGGCTCTGTTTACAAACCATTCACAAAATTACAAACCTGAAAATGAAACCATACAAAATCCTAAGTTCTAAGAATAGATCTTTCATAGGAGCTCGATTTAAATAATAAGTGTCCCATGTGAAATTCGAAGCTCCAAAAACCTAGCAATATCCACTGGTTAAAGAGTCATGTTTTGAAAACATTGTGAACAAGTACTTGCATTTATGAATTTATTGTTGTAAATAATTGTAAACTTTTTCTAAAGCTAAATTTCACATTAAAGGACTCGTTAAAAAGACGGGAAACAACCCCTGATAATGAAAATTTTCAAGCAGTTTAAGCAATCTTGAATAACTTTAAACTTTGCTAATAATTCTACCCATTTTAATATTTTGAGCTGGGGCTCTTTTATCTGAAGTCTTCTCCCTCTCACCATCACCACTCGTTGTCAATACATTCATAATTAAACATTAGTTTATAATAAAATTAAAGATTTAATAAAGAAATTAATAGTTTTGATGTTTTTAATCAGATTTAACTCATATAAATTTGAATTATTGGTGGATAAAAAAAATGCTTCACTTATTTATTTATTTATTTTTTTCGATTCTAAAATACTTTCTAATAAGGTTTTGCTTATTGGAAAGTATTGCTTTTTGAATTGCTTTGCTTAGCTTTTGAATAACAATTTTAACACTCCTCCTTTCCAAGAAGTTGGTTATTAAGAGCAAGAATCTTAGAGAATGTCATGCTTGTGATTCATGCCAGCTCAGATTTTCTCTAAAAAATTACCAGTTATTACTTATCTTATTTCCAGAATTTTTTGTTCTGAAGTTGAGTTGTTCAGTTTTTATGGGCTCCTAAAGGTCAACGCGCAGAAGCAAAAATTGAGCAGATTTATAAGACATGGAACTTGTTATGAGCCACAATTGTTGCCAAGAACAATTTGCCTCCAAATTCTTTTTTTGTATGAAGGACAGAAGGTTCAAACTTTACAAAATGAATTTTAAATTTGTGGCGAGTTATTGCCACAAAGTCAATGAAGGTCACAAAAAAGTGGAATTTTTGATGTTTTTTAGCATTTTTGAGGTCGAAAAATAGATTGCACCTTTTAGTTGCTATGGCAAAAGTACTGTCGCTTGAAAGGTAAGTATGTACACTTTGTAAAAATGCATATGTAACAGAGGCAAGTTTAATGTGCTTTTAGTTACATTAGGCCGAAATAGCGAAAATGTCACATTTTACCGATATTCAAACTGTGTTATAACTAATTGCGCGAACAACATATTGAAATAATTTTTTTGCCGTTATCATGCCCTATTATTGGTCTTACCAAAACAGTAAACTCTATTGAGGCGAAATGCTTTAAAAAATTTTTAAAAATAACTTTGCCTATTTTTGTCATCATGGATTTCTCTTTCTTCATACCATTTGCCAGGATTTCTGGTATTCTAATAATATAGTTTGCAATATAAATTGATGTTTTATTGTTCTGTGACACATACAGTGGCTCCCAAAAGTCTTCGTACACCTACGACTTTCAACGAAATAGGCCCTAAATCATTGGTTAGAATTAATATTTCGGAATAGGTATTTAATTATAAGATTTATGATCAATTTTTAACAAAACTGCATGAAAAGTTTTTAAAAAATATTAAAACTTAATTTTTAAAAAATCAAAACCCGAAAAGTGCCGGAAATTTTATCTCACAAAAGTCTTCGTACACTTTATTAAATGTCTATATATTATTGAATAATCCAACTTTTGATTAAGTTATTAATCAGTAGAACATCATACAGTATTAATAACACCTTTTAAACGTCTGGGAATAGATTTCATTCTTTTTCTTTCTTTTTTTAGCGTAATTTCTGAGTAAGTGTTCTACCACACTTCGAGTATTACTATTTCTAGCTCTATTTTCGTTTTAAAGCCCTATTTTCGTAATCTGGCCTCCAGATATCTCTAAATACGTTACATTAAGTTACAATCTGGAGATTGAGGGGGTATTTTCTAAACTTTAGGACAATTTTCGAGTCACTAGACGCAAAAGTTGAAAACCGTGTGCTTCTTATCGTTATCTTGATAAAAAAACAAAGTTGTTTCCAATAACCAAATTTTTGGCTAAGAGTTCAAAATTGGTTTTTAAAATATTTAAAGGAACAGCATGATTCATTATTTCATCAAAAAAATACAAACTACCAAGTCCTGATGCTGATATGCACCCTCACACTAAAACACCTTCACCGACCTGATTAACTGATCCAACTAAGTTCTTAAGATTAAGTTCCTAATTTTTTCTTCTACTTACAGTTATACAACAATTTAACCAAAAATGTTGAATTAATTTTTTTCTGTAAGTAAGACATGATTCTAAACTGTTTTTAGCTTATTTATTATTGATTTTGGGCCGAAAAGCGTAAGCTTTCTGTTTTTTCGCACGACCAAGAAAATTTCTGCAGGAAGAGGTCCCATTTAATCCAGCTAATCAAAGAACTTGGCGAACAATTTCAGGTGAAAATTAAATGTAAAATGTTTCATTTAACTCTGCAGAAACTTTTACAGTGCTCAAATGTGTATTTTTTATTAATTTTTTAACTTTAAATCTACGATCACGTTTTGTCAACTTTGCCGGTTGACCTTTTCTTACCTTGTTTTCGGTCCGATTTCTTTCTTTAAAGCATTTTATCAAGCAATTTACTATACAAACAAATAAATTAACTAATTTAGAGACATTTTAAACCAATTTACCACTACTATGGGAAAAAATTCAAATTTTGAATGGCGTTTGCGGTTTTTTACGAATACCAGCCATTTTACAGTAATAAGCAATATATTAAGGAATAAATAAACAAAAAATTAAAGCCAAATGACTCATAAGGGTCAACATAATGCAAAAATACTAATAAAACGGCATATGATAATTTTAATCATGAATTTATTCGAAAATTTTTGAGTGTACGATGACTTTTGTGGCGTGTTATTTCTCTGTCTCTTCGTTTTCAGACCCATTTCAAAAAAAAAGATCCGTCAATATTTTGAAAAAATCCAATGGGTTATATTTAGAATGACATAGGAAGGATGTGAAAAAATATTGGACTTCATATTCGAATTCAGTTTTGAGTTATTTTGGTTTTACTAAAAAATTTCAAAGTGTACGAGCACTTTTGGGAGCCACTGTATATGGTATTTTTACATTCATTTAACTTAACACAAGAGATTAATAACATTTAAATTTTGCATGCTTCAGTGTGAAGTAATTTAGTCAACATTTTCAATGTTATTATAGGGAAAATTCTTATTTTTTTAAAATCAAACATATAGTTCCATCTAAAACTCCTGAATGTGTTTTTAGCATGGCACTTTAAATTGATCAGTTTCGGCACATTTCTGTAAAAAAAAGGTTTTTTTTTTTTTTAATTTTGTACTCAAGACTGATTTGAACTATTACATTTTTAAAATTGTAATAAGAAATAATTGTAAGATAAATTAGTTTTTGTGTGTGTGTGTGTTTTCAAATAATTCGCACATTTAGCTCAAAAAAAATTCTGACAGAAATATGTATATCTTTCCGAAAATCGGTAAGTTTACAATTTTGTCCTGCAGACAACTGTACTTCCACATTTAAAAATGGCAATGAATTATCAATTCATATAGCAAGAGGCAAGCACAAAATTCCTTAACTTTTCTGCGGAATGGATAAAGCAAAAAATAATGGAGACTATTACAAATAAAAAAAAAGCTTTCAAATTATCAACTCTTCTGAAAGTGCTACTGCATCGAGTAGCTATGCAATGTTTACGAGTCAGGTTTCACAATACAGATGGGAACTAAAGCTCTCCCCCCCCCCCCCAAAAAAAAAAGTCACTTGGCCAAACCAAAGTCAAAAGCAATTTCTTCTTAAGTGTTCACCCAGCGGGAAAAAAAAGGAATAAATGTACAGTTCATAATGTTGTGAAAATGATGACATGTTTAACTGTTCAGGGTAAGAAAAAGTTTAGCCCAGAAGAATATTTAACACAAGAACTGGTTATGTCGTATTTTAGCAGAATGAAAAGGACGGCTAAATATTTTGATGCTGAAATGGATGACGATGATGAACTTTTCATATCACAATTGAAAAAAAATGAAATTGCTGAAAAGGAAAATATTCGGGGAAAAATCCACTTTTTTGCAGATGCAGAAAAATAATTATTTCTCAATTCATTTTATGACTTTGCTCCTAAATATAAAAGTTGTAAATGTTAAATGTCATGTGCAAATTTAAATAAATGTTAAATGGGTCACAGAAAATTAAAATATCAATTTATATTGCAAAC
This sequence comes from Uloborus diversus, assembly GCF_026930045.1. Classification (NCBI taxonomy): domain Eukaryota; kingdom Metazoa; phylum Arthropoda; class Arachnida; order Araneae; family Uloboridae; genus Uloborus; species Uloborus diversus. Next base: position 183,380,878 of record NC_072731.1, on the reverse strand, counting down.
TATATTATAAAAATACAGCAGTTTTGGCAAATAGTTAAAAGAAGCAAAAAACCATGACGGCAGAAATATGTGAAGTTATTTTTTCTATCTTCTGATATATATATATATATATATATATATATATATATATATATATATATATATATATATATATATTAATTTTAAAACATCGGAAATTCAATTTCAATAGTATGATTGTTCTGCTATTTCGTATTTATTTATAATGTAGTGGTAAGAATACTAAAGTCAAGAAACGAAAAAAAGAATTTCGTTTTGCTGCGAATTATGTTACTGAAGTCAATATAGATGTAAATTTTAGAAGTTGAATCAATATTTTTTTAAAATATACTTTGTCAAAAACAAAAACGGATTTATTTAACATTCATTTTTTATTGGAATGTATAAAATGTACAAATAAAGAGAAGCTTTAAGAAGAAAAAACAGCCTTGAGTACAAAGTTTTCAAAAAAAAAAAAAGAGAAGACTTTTTTTTTAGAGAGAGAAATTGTCTAGTATTGATCCGTTTAAAGTGCCGTGCTAAAAACACATTCAGGAGTCTTAGATGGAACTATATGTTTGATTTAAAAAAAATAAGAATTTTCAATATAATAACATTAAAAATGTTGACTAAATTACTTTGCGCTGAAATATGCAAAATTTAAATGTTATTAATGTCTTATGTTAAGTTAAATGAATGTCAAAAATGTCGTATATGTGTCAGAGAACAATAACACTTCAATTTATATTGCAAACTATATTATTAGAACACCAGAAATCCTGGCAAATAGTATGAAGAAAGGAAAATCCATAATGATAAAAATAGTTTAATAATTTTTAAAGCATTTCGCCTCAATGGAGTTTACTCTTTTGGTAAGACCAATATTAAATGGGCATGATAAGGGCAAAAAAATTATTTCAATATGTTGTTTGTGCAATTAGTTATAACAGTTTGAATATCAGTAAAATGTGACATTTTCGCTATTTCGGCCTAATGTAACTAAAAGCACATTAAACTTGCCTCTCTTACATATGCATTTTTACAAAGTGTACATACTTACCTTTCAAGCGATAGTACTTTTGCCATAGCAACTGAAAGGTGCAATCTATTTTTCGACCTCAAAAATGCTAAAAAACATCAAAAATGCCACTTTTTTTGTGACCTTCATTGACCTTGTGGCAATAACTTGCCACAAATTTAGCATGCATTTTGTAAAGTTTGAACTTTCTATCCTTCATACATAAAAAGAATTTGGAGGCAAATTGTTCTCTCGGCAACAATTTTGGCTCATAGCAGGTTCCATATGGCTTATAAATCCGCTCAATTTTTGCTGCCGCGCGTTGAGCTTTAGGGGCCTATAAAAACTGAACAATTCAACTTCAGAACAAAAAATTCTGGAGTTAGGTTTTTATTAAGATAAGTAATAATTGGTAATTTTTTGAAAAAAAATCTGAAATGTCATGAATCACCTCATAACGCTAGGCGTGACAGTTTCTCAGAATCCTGCTCTTAAGTGAATAAAAAAAGGTTTTCCTGTAATTATCAGCAAGATAAAAACCAATTAAAGAATTCACTTTTGTCTAGATTTTAACGGATAAGCCCCCTCCTTACGAAAGTGGGAAAATGCTTACTAATTCTTTTCTCCACTTCAAAGTTGTGTGTTTCTTTGCAATCAAATGAGGGGCTATTATCTCTTTTTCTCTCATGGGAGATGCTTGTAGTGAACACCTATAGCTTAGGTAGCTATGGTCTTTCTCTTTTCCTGCTACTTCCCTAGTCCAGTATTAAAATCCACCTTTTTTTTTTTAATTCCTTTCTCTTCCTCTTGTCAGTATCTGAAACCTTTTGCTTTCAGAACTTATCTACTCACCCCCTGCCATTCTTGAGGTGTCATGCGTGGTCAGGTCTCTTGTCAGAGTCAGAAATTTCTACAATAAACTTTTCGAAACGTTTTCATTATTTTACTGAAAATATTTCGATAGCAAAGAAAAACTGGATCCAGTTTGCGCAACTCAAAGTGTTTTCCCAACCGGAGTTTCACCAAAAACATTGTCGTAAAATTCGGAGTCACTTAACATTAAAATTATATGGCAAAAGTTCGGGACTTAACAAAAGTGACCTGGCCTGCATAGTCGCAATAACGAGATTTGACTGGATATATGAAATAAAACAAGTATATGATTTCTTGATTAAAACACTCAAAAATTTCAGTTAATCTTAATATTGTTATACCGTTTATGTTCATTCTAAAGTAGCCAATAAAATTTTAATTAAAATATGAAAGAATAGGCGGTACACAACTTTGTACGAATAGCATTTACTACACCGCCAATATTTCTTCTCTAAAACTAAAATTAAAATTTGAGAGAAGAAATATTGGCGGTGTAATAAACGCGTAGTAAACGTACAAAGTTGTGTACCGCCTATTCTTTCAAATTTTAATTTTAATTTTATTGGCTGCTTTAGAATGAACCTAAATGGATATTAAGATGATAACTGCAATTTTTGAGTGTTTTTTTTTTTATCAAGAAATCATATACTTGTTTTATTTCATACTTTTTATAGTGAATCAGGCTTGTACAAATTGTCTTTAGAATTAAAAAAACATTTTGTATTTTATTTCAAACATTTTCGTTTTGAAATTTGAGGGGAAACTTTATAAAATTTAAAAGATATTTACCTGTTACCAACCCTTATCAAAACAAAAGAACATTAACTTTCTATTTAGTATAATGTAATGCGCAGAAAAAGAGTAGCTTATGTCTACCATTATTTTATTTTATTAATTAATGTTTTGTTTTAATTTTTTTTTTTCTCTTCAATGCTGATGGTTTGTATGTCCGAATTTATTTGGCAACAATTAAAAAACGGAAGTATTTAACTTTATAATTACTGTTATTTTTTACTGTTTCTCGCTACAATTAAAAACCGGAAGCAAAATGCATTGAGAATGTAAGCTAAGAAATCCTTAAAAAAAAACCTTTAAAATGCTTCTGACATAATTCTTGCTTATTCTTATGTAAAATGGCTCCCTGAATCCAAAAATGACTACCGTTTTCCCCATCACGTCCCACTTTTTGGAAATGGTACCCCCAATGTTTTCGTTTTTGACAGTTTCATAGCCATTATTTTTATTTGGAGGGGTGAAGAACAATTTATTAGCCATTAACACTCTTATGGGTAGAGAAGATTTTCAAAAACATGAACCTAAGAGCAAGTCGTGAGACTCATTCCTCCTCCCCCCTCCCTAAAATATTATTACAATGATAGAAACCAATCTTTTTTTTTTTTAATTCTCGGGGTTTGTTATTCGAACAATTTCACTTATTTTTCGGCAAAAAGACCAGAGAAATGGACTCAAGAGGCGATGCCAATAGTTAGTTTTTCTGTAATCAACATTAACCATTATTTCGCTGCGCGGCAAAAAAAAAAAAATAAAACCTTCAAAACGCTTTGCAAAATTCATGCTGATTCTTATGTAAAATGACCAACGAGTTCACAAAAAAACTTGTTGCTCTCCGGGAGAAATGACAAAAATGTCCCCCCCCCCCCTTCTCTTTTTCTCCAAACGCCAAATATTGTCCTGATTTTCATTTTGAAAAAAACGAAGTCCGTATAAGTTGTTTCCCTGCTAGCGCACTGTTAATGCAGGGGAAAAAACCACTATCTTCGCTTCACTACGCCATTTCAGATCAATTACATTGGAAATTTTAGTTTACTGCAATGTAATAATTTTACGTCTTATTTCAAACTTCAAAGAAAAAAGAAAGGAATGGGGGAAATTCTCTTATGCGTTTACTCTATGTTTAGTATCTAAGTATCGTTTATGCTGAAATTATCAAAAATGTGGCTAATTGAAAGCACTAAAGCACTTGTAAAACGACGCTTTGAAATTATTCCACAAATGCTACCGAAGGTACATCTACTTTTTCAAACACAGTAAGTTTTTACATCATGTTTCGGAAAATAACGCATTTTGTGTATCAATTTCGTGCAAAAGTATTACAGGTGTATCGTTTAAAATTTGTACTGCTAATCTTTGAACAAACTTTTTAAAGATAAATGATAAAAATAGGATATTTTATTGCGGCTTTAAATTGCAATTTTTATTAGCCATTTGCGAGCAAAATTATCCGGACAAAAATAGAAGCCTATATACATCTGTTTACTCTTGCATTAGTGTTTAAAATACTAACTAGTCCATAAAAGTTCGCAGTAAATTAAGGATAACAATATTTGAGTATTGTAGGTAGTTCTAAAGAGTTGCCATTAGAGTAATAGTACTTATATCTGTAATACAAGTAAATATTAGATCGCAAAAAAAAAGCAAGATTAAATTTAAAAACGCCATGGGATTTCAAACGACGAAATAAAAAAAGAAAGAAAGAACGATACTTTTCTGGCAGAAGAAAAAAATATTTTTCCCAAAATTTTATCTGTAGGATTTTTTGTTTTCTAAGCTTTTTGGGCACGTCTGCTTAGTTTTAAGTCCTTTTAAAACTAAATGATAAGTAGATTTTTTTTTACTTCCTTTTACAAAAAAGAAAGTATTGTATTCGCGAAAAAAAATTTCCCTCAAAATTCGGCCTTAATTTCCATTTTGCTTCACCCCCGAATTAATATTGAGTTTTTTTCTTCAACCCGACCACACTCGAATAAGTGCCTAAGAACGTATAAAAACCCGAAGTATCCATTTCGACATTCCCCGAGTTAATTTCAACGACTTTTCTCGTGACGTCCGTATGTACGTCGCATAACTCAAGAACGGTATGTCTTAGAATGTTGAAATTTGATACATAGACTCCTAGTGGGGTCTAGTTGTGCACCTCCCCTTTTGATTGCCTTCCGGTGTTTCTAAAAGGATCTTTTGCCCCTTTTTTAGGGGAGATCATTGTTAATTTCGATGTATACTCAAGTGGAATTATAATTTGGCGGACACTTGGCGTTATATCGCCAGTCTTTTGGTCGCCAAGTTGGCGACAGATTTGGCGGTTTTCTTTTTATATATATATATATATATATATATATATATAAATCTGGTTTCAATTTGGATACTGGTGGTGATATTTAGAGAATAAACTATTGAATCGCATTAAAATTGCCAATAATGGGAAAATGACATTAAAATTGGAGTAAAAGGAAGTTATGTGATGCACACATCAGCTCATTTTTGTCAATATTTTTGCCCACTAAAAACTTATAGACGAATTCATAGACGGACATAAACGATTGACAAGTGCCCCTCGCGTTTTCATAGTACACCCACAAATGTGTGTAATACACAAAGTATTGAATTTGCTCATGATATGCGGAAAGCGTTAAGCAGTTGTGATGGTCCATAAGTAAAATACCATTGACAAATACGTGTTTTATTGTAAGATCACAAAAAGATTCTGTAAACCTTGGACTCAAGTTGCATCACTTTCTTCACTGATGTTTATTTATTCACCTTTGAGCCACTAATGATGGAGCTAATATCGAATGAATACACTAAGAAGCTTTTCATTTCATCATTTTTCTTGACCTACATTAAACAGCTGAACACATTGTATGGGGAAATGAGTTTATTTAGCGAAATAAGAATTTGTTTTTAATGTCAATATTCTTTATATTATGTTTTTAAAATCATCGGGGAGAAAATGTGAAGATCAGTGGTTTCCAACCTGAGGAACGATCACCTCTAAAGTAGCGATGAGTATTTTAAAGATAAAATAATAATAATAAAAACCCAGAGATTACCGAAATTGAAAACTCATACGAAACCGATTGTTCAGAATTCAGATCAAACAAGGAATCACAAGTTAAAAGAGAAACAAATTAAAGTCCAGGAGCTTCCTCATCACACCCCGGTTGATCCTTATAAAGGACGTATTTCATTATTAAGCCAAGCCAACATGAATTTTCTATTATTTATTTATTGTTATTTTTTTAATTTAAAGTGTCAGTGTTTTTAATTCCTCCAGATCCTTATTTTTAAAACAAATCATAAAAATTGTACTACACTGTTTTTGGAAAGTACGTCAATGATCTTGGTCACATTATTTCCCTTCAAATGCAGTGCTGCTTGTTCTGTAAAAGGAAGGGAGAAAATAGGCTTTCATTAGTTTAATTTTTTTTTAGTTTAAGAGTGATTGGATCAAATTGCTTTATTATATGCATTTTATTTCTAATTAAAATTGGACATTTGTATTTTAATAATATAGATGTTCTCTAGCTCCAACTTATGGTTTTTTTTTTTTTTTTTTTTTTTTTTAAGGAAGAAGGGGAGGGGAGGGCTATAGGTGTCAATCAACCTCTGGATGGGGGTGATGAACTCAAAAATTGTAATAGAACAATATAATAGTTAGCTCTGTATATACACGTGTGAATAATTGGCGATAACGCATTTCTTTTAGTATTGTAGAATATTAGTACGATAAGTTTTAAAAAAAAGTATTTCTGGTCTTGGTCCTCCACCAGCAGCATTCTTCTGTATCGGAATCGGCTCCTCCTGGGCGGTGGTGTCTATATCCTATACACACATGTCGACACATCCACACACTATCACCCAGGAGGAGGGAAAGTCTCGAGGCCCCAGCACCAGAGGACACATGGACGCCACCGCCCACATGTTCGTGGAAGTTTGTTGGGATGGATGCTGTTTTTGTTTAAAGAGGATTATGTTAAGTCGAGATGGACGGAATAAAGTCGATTCCGGGGGGGGAGGGGGTAGGAGCCGTTTGTAGAAACAATAAACCCAATGAGTAAGGTCCTATCGTAACTCGTAATTGCAAAAAATATTATTTGTATTCAAGATGTCAGAATTCAGATTATTATTATTGTTATAATTTCTTTTATTTGTCTAGGAGATTTTATGAAATTAAAATTTCAATCATATTATAATGATAGGTCCAAAAGTGTTTGTATATATATCTTGAACGGGGTTACCTTAGAATAGTAGGAGTAGCACAGACGTGTGGATCCAAACGACTAAATATCGCTTAGAACTGCATTTTTAGCACTTTTATTTCGAAAAACTCGCTTTAGACCCTATTTTTGAACGAAAATTGCATTTTGACACCAAAAGCCGGTCTTAGGCCAATTGAACCGATTTGGCCCAATCGGGTAGAAAAATCATTTTTTCCAGTGTAGACAAATATGAAAAAGTTGTATGAAAAAAAAAAGTTAAATGATAATAGTAACTGATGTTCAGTATGGGAGTGTGGTGCTACTTTTTGCCCAATTTATAAGGAAGGTGAGGTTTCTGAAACTTTTGCCACTTTAATTAAATTTTATCAAATAAATATATCAAGAACTACTCGTACCAAAAAAATAATTAGAAAAAATATAAACATGTATGCCAAGTTAAAAGTCTCAAATCCAGGGCTGTACCGATTACATCCTATACCATATGGTCAAAAAAAAAAAAAAAAAAAAAAAAGGAATGATGGAGTCCCGATGTCAAAATTGTTAATGATTATCGTTAATTATTATTGTGGCTAACAATACAAGGGCCCCTCACAGGGCCTCATTATAGCATGGACGGGGGGGGGACAAAGCTAGCTTTTTTTCATTTTTACTTATTTATTTATTTAATCACAGACTAACGTTAGTCACATTATTGTGCTAATTTCCAGGGGAGCGACAAAACTTTCGCCTGGTGCATACAAAAAATGGGGCTCACGCTCTTTCATGCTGGTAAATAAATATAAAGGATTTTTCTTTATTTTTATTTATTTATTTTTTTTTTTTTTATCGAATTACGTTGTGATGACTCGATGCGGAATAAGATTCTACATATGAAGCAGTAATAACCTGAAAATTGCTATTTTGCAACTCACGTTAGTCTGGGTCTGAGGTACCGAAATGTCTTTTACAATTAGATATGTGTCAGAAGGGACACTATCTCATACATTATCTAGTTTATAGTATTCGAAGAATTCATAAAATTTATTTACGTGTAGAGCAGAACCGGACAAAACTCATACAATGTGCTTAAAAAAGAACTTTTACTCATTAGAATTATGTAAGTGTAAATAATATTTGAATCCAGAAAGATTCGTCTGTTATGACGTTTTTAGTCAGTTACAGTATTTTCTTTTCATTTTCTTTGTGAAAATAGAAAGTTTTTTGCAAGTTTTTTTGAAAATGATTTTTTTTTTAAATGTGAGCCTCAAATAAAATGTAATATTTTGTAAAGACCCCTCCCAATCCAGAGTTCTCCAATCGTGCAATCGGACACAGCATTTTCTGCGAGACCGACCCTGTTGACACCCACCCCTCCTTTTTGAATTACGCCCTCCAAAGCCAGAAGCTGGATTCACCTTGGAGTAACGTTCCTACTTTTACATAATGAAGAGCATTTATAAAATGAACAAATTGGAAATTTTTGAATTGAAAATTACAGCACATAAAGATTGAACATTGTATTTTATAACAAAGCTTTCATTGAACGAGTATTTTTTAATTTTTGGCAGTTAATTTGCGCCTTCAAATAAAAAAAAAAGTGGAAATTTCTCCTTTTTTTTCCGGTGAGGTAAACTGAAAAAATAAATATTTTTCTAATGAAATATTTTCTATTAGATTATATAAAAAAATATTTTTGATCAAATTAATCAGTAAATAAAAGGTTGAATAAATAAATAAAAATATGCTGAAACAATAATAAACGAATAATCAAGTAAATTAATTACTTTATGTATGAAGGAAAACAAATGAATGAGTAAAAGTGAATTGCTAAGAAAATAAGTGAATTATTAAAGGAATCCTCTCGAGTAACGCTGACGTCATCAACAATGAAACTTGCATCACGGCATCCCTACTAGCAAAATTTCTTGCATCAACCTTGACAGATCTTGATATCATACTGACGGCGTCAATATTGACGTGTTTCATACTGCATAAAGCTTGCATAAAGATTAAAAAGCAATATTACAATAACAACACGTATGCAACATTGCATTCATCTTAAAATATCAATATTGATATTACCTTAAAATAACAACATTGCACACATGTTGACGCCGTCAAGATGATATTGATTTCATTCTGTCGCCGTCAAGGTAATTAGTACACAATAGAACAAGTGGACCTTCGTTGATACTTGCGCATGCGCACAGTTCTTTCTACCCAGCGTCCCTCGCATTGCTGGCACATCTTCCTGCTTCGACCTGCGATTCAGTCGGTTCAGAGGAGCTGCACGTGTCATTCTTTAGGCTTCGTTAAGTTGGTTGCTTAGTTATTAGTGTGGAATATTATTGTTTTAGGAAAAACTTATGAATGACGGATAACTGCATTTGTTTATTAATATAGTACTAAACAAGTCATATCGCAGACGATGTGCGATCAATGTTAGAAATGGCCGAGAATAACTTTTTTCGTTCCTAGACTTTGAAACAAAGGACATGAAGCCCAGAATTTCGTATTATCACTTCAATCTCACGAGTAAGATTAATTTTATTCAATGGTTATTTATGTTATTCTTTAAGATAAATTCATATGTTTTATTCAAGGGATATTTTCAATGCAGACATCCATTTCAAAAACAGGTGGATTTATGGGGGGCAGAGGGGGGGGGCAATGCCCCCCCCAGTTTTGGGAGGACTTCATGTAGTAACAACACATTCTCCAAAAATTAAAAAAATATATATTATTTTTTCTCTTTTAAATGGTTCAGAAGGGCATGAGTGAATTCATAGGGAGGCATAGGGGGCAATGCCCCCCAGTTTTGGGAGGACTTTATACATTAACAATACATCTTCCAAAATCTTAGAACAAAAAAATCATGACTTTTTTTTTTTTTTTTTTTTTTTGAATAGTTCAATGAAAATGAAGAGAAAAGCGAATGTCCTTTTCTGATGGGAAAAAAGAAAAGGGAAAAAAAACGAACATTAAATACAAATAGTACAGCTGTCACTGGGGTGCTGAAAATGTGTCTAAATTCACTATTTTGGACTGAAAACCATTTGGGCAAGTATATGAATGAAAATATAGGCTAAACGAGCTATACATTAAGCTGCAACACTTATAATAATTGACAATTATTTTAACAAATTAGAACCTAAAGCAAAGGGGGAAAAACTCCCCCCCCCTCCCATTTGCGCTAACAGAACGATCTACTCGTTATGATTTGTGTCCACATTTCAAGTATATTTGTGCATAATATTTAGGTTCTTAGTAGATTAATTGGCCTTTTGAGAAATTCTAAAAAACATAGTTTTTTTTCCTTCTCTCTCTCTCTCTTAAAAAGAGAGAGAGAGAGAGAATAAATTCTATCGCAAACTGAATAAATTTCAGTTATCTGAGTGTTTTGATTAAATGAATCTTTTTACTTAGAGGGAGAGTACAATTTTAATTACTTTATAAATACTGTTTAAAAAGTAAGGAAAGTCATAATCATCAAAGTCTAAGTGAGTGAGTCCTTGTCATTATTGAAATCTAAATAATTGAGTCATCAAAAGTTTTGGAAAAATTTGCTGAAATTTTATAAAAATCTATAAAAGCCTAACAAATATTGGTAAAATCGTAAAAATCCTTTAACCGTAAAGACAGAAATTTTCGTAAAAATTACAAAAAAAAAAAAAAAAAATCAAGCAAAAATTTGTAAGTAAGAATGAATTACAAATGGGGCCGAATTTGCCTATAAGATAAATAAGCTGTTACTTAGGGTCTTGCTTCAAAGTGGGTCCCTAACTCCCAAAAAAATTCATGATTCGTTCCTTAAAAAATGGAAAGTACTTGAAAAAACTAATTTCATTTTTATGTGCTTGAAAACCTTAAATATTTGGAAACGTGCGGCTACAAACCTTAAATTTTAAATATTTCTAACAAATGGTAGAGGGGAAGGAATACCAAAATATGTCAAATTCAGCTCCTTGCCACATCCTGTATTAAAAATGTAAAAATCAGGGTTCTCACGTTGGTAACATATTATTTGAAATAAATTTTTGTGACTCACATATTTCATATCTTGCTATTTATTCAATCTCGAATAAAGTATTTTGGAAATTCTTTTGTATTGATTGCTTTTATCTTACTTCTTCTGCATATTGTCTATCTGTTTAGCGCGGAAAAAAATACACACTACTACTATTTCTATTCGTTTTCTGCCCCACTTGCAACTGAAGAAAAGTTGTTGTCATGAGAAATCTATGGTTTCTTTTTTCTTTTAAATTTAAAATAGCTATTTCTCACAAAGTTAGAACAGGACTGTAAAAATTTACAATCAAGTACTAAAATATCAGAGACTGGAAAGTACAAATGAAGTGCATTAAAAATTTTTATTCATTCTAGAGTCCTTGAAAATAATTAGATAAGTCTTTGAAAATCCTAAGCAAAGTGGGCTCCAATTACTTCTACTGCATATTGTTTTTCTGTTTAGCCAGGAAAAAAAAAACGATACACTACCTCTATTCCTTTTCGTTTTCTGCACTACTTATAATTAAAAAAAGGCTGTTGGAATGAGAATCAAATTTAAAATGGCTGTTTCTTACAAAGTTTGAACAATACTGCACAACTGTATAATCTAGTTATCAATTTCTATGTCTATCCAGTTAACCTTTATAAGGCTTCAAAATGCAGAATTTTATATCCATTTTACAAAATTTCCTCTGGGGGAGAAGCCCCCGGTCCCCTAAAATTGGAGATATTCTATTTCCCACTTAAAAGGGAGCCCTGCGTCACTCTCTTGATACCAGCTCCCTCTCTTAAAGTCAATTCAAAAAGGACAGCATGAAAACACACATTAATGAAAACGACACACAACAAGAAGTTCTGTCTAGAACTAGACGAGCCTACTTTTCCGTATACCCATACTACTTTCTAGTACCTGGTCAATATTTTCAAAAATAGCTAAAATCGCAAATTTTTTCAAACATATTTTTGAAATACTTTAAGCTGATTTCTAGGAATAAAATAATCCTCACTCATCTAAAAAAATTAAACGCGTAAAAAAAAAAAAGCAGCAACTTTTAAGCAAAGCAGCTAATACACTTTTTTCCATGAAAAAAATCTTTAGCAGCTTTCAAAACGAAAAAATAATAATTAAAATTAATAAACTCATTAAAATAAATACATCATATCAAAAAAAAAAAAAAAGAAATCGTTTCTTTTTCCCCCTGTTGCCAAAAACAATTTTTTTAATGAATTAATGCACTTACCAAAATAAATAAAAACAATAAAATGTCAACTTAAATAAATAATTTTCATTGTCAAAAAAAAAAAAAAATCGTCTGCGCATATCTTTATGTAGAAATATAAATGACTTCGAGTTTATTCGCCGAAAACTGAATACCTAAATTAAAACTTTAGCGTAAAAATAAAAACAAGTCAAATCAACAATAATTATTTCACAGTCAAAACCATAGCTGCGGAGTTGGAGTCGGAGTCAATCTCATTTTGGGGTAAAAGAGTCGGAGTCGAATATCTAAGAATCGGAGTCAGTCATTTGTCCTCCGTGTATAAATTTTTGCCAAAGCTACGAAGTCAGAGTCGAAGTCGGATTCATCGTCGGGCATAGGAGTCGGAGTCGGAGTCAAGTGTACCTAAATTCTCGGAGCCGAAGTCTTGAGTTTGGCGTCAAGAGCTATTTCCAACAAAATTTGTTTGAAAAAAATCCGCCTTCAAGTACGGAATCTACATTGACTTTCAGTTTCCCCGTAGGCGCTAATGTTAAGAGATTTGAACTGTTCAAAATTGAACGGAAAATTGTTCAAATCAAAAAGATATTTTATATACAAGTTTTTCATCAAAAGCCTTTTCCTACAAAGTTTGTTTGAAAGCAAATTCGCCTCACAGTTCGGAATTGCCTTGAATTTCCCCGTAGGCGCTAATGTTAAGTTTTTTTGAACTGCTTGAAATTGAACAAAAAATAGTTCAAATCAAAAAGCGAAATATGGGAATGAGGTGTCCTCGCCGAGATCTTTCGAACAAAAAAAAATTTGTTCGAATCGGACCAGTCATTCAAAAGTTATTAGGGGGGGGGGGACAGACAGTAGACCGACAGACATTTTCCCCCATCTCAATACCCTACTTTCCAATTTTTAATTTTTCAATATTTATTTAATTATTTTATTTATTTTTGACTTTTTTTTTTGTTTTTTGCGATATTTTTAAGATGCATTAAGCCTTTCTTCATGCTTTTTTCTTCTTTTTCTGACTTTTACTGGGAAAGTAGGCTAAAAAAGTAAAGCATGGATTTAGGCATCACAGGAAACAGACAAAAACATGGGAGTGGGGGGGGGGGGGTTGGGTGGAGCAATAAAAATGTTGCTAAAAAAATTCATCCTGCCCCCCCAGGAACTCAGTCCTAAATCCGCCTATGATTTGAAAATGTACTTTATTGTATTTAATGAGCAATCACGATTGCTTATTGTTCTCATTTGACTGTTTTGATGTCCTATCATTTTATTTTCCCGCCACCCTCCACACCATCACCGTCGACCGGGTCCTCACGATGCTGCTCCTATAGCGAAAGCCGTCTACAGGTTGCATCCATGTCCTACACACACGCGCATACATACACAACTACACACACACGCACACACACACACACAAACACACACACACGAACACATACACACACAAACACAGACACACAACTACCCACACACTTATGCCAGCGCACAGACACAAACACACATGCCTACATACACACACTCGCGTGATTGCGAAAAACATAATTTGAATTCAAGATGTCAAAATTCAAATTAATTTTTTATTTATTTATTATTTTGCTATCTTTACTCTTAAATGTGCTATAAAACCTTCCGCAATTATTCCTAACTAGGCATTTTATGTCTTTATAGTACAATTAGAAGCATGAATTTAAAAAATAAGTTATTACGCAAAACGAAGAAAGTTTGATTTTTTTAAATTAAATTGCGAGTACTATTAATATCTTTATATGAATTTCCGATCAGATGTCAGCTTTAAGAAAATATTCTTAGGTTAGAAAACTATCTTGAAGAATAACAGAAACAATTAAAGAATGAAATTTAATTCTCGAGTTTAAAGTGAAAATAATACAAATAAATAAATGGATTAAACACCTTGCAAACGTGCTGATTTCCTACTGTCATGTCAATGTATCCTGACATTTTCCTGTCATATCAATACGTGTGCAAGATTTCAGTCAATATTCGCGAATGTTCCGGAAGCGGAAAGTTTCTACGTAGTTCAACGTCGGTGAAAATACAATTCTTAAATTTCTTTTGAGCAATCACGATTGCTAATTGTTTTTATTTGACCGTCCTTTATGTTGTGGCACCGCCGCATGTCCAACACACACGCGCGCTCATACACACTCACACACAAATGAGTTTTTTTTTTTGAAAATATTTCAACTTTGATCGGTTATTGTATTACTTGGGTCTGGAATAAAATACTCTCCAATGGAAGGAAAGGATATTTCCTATCACGGAAGATTTACGGTCTAGGAAGATTGGGCGCCGCAGATTGGGCGCTGGGAACTTTGGGCGCCGAGCATTTTGGGCGCCGGGAACTTTGGGCGCTAAGCATTTTGGACGCCGGAAACATTGGGCGCCGAGCATTTTAGGCCCCGGGAATACTGGGCACAATATGCTCGGCGCCTAAAGTTCCCGGCGCCCAATATGCGGCGCCCAATCTTCCCATTTCGGAAGATTTACAGTCCCTCAATATTTTTTTCGAGCAACGGGACCCCGGAGGAAAAACCAAAGACGGGGCGACCAACCGCTCGGTGAGCATATGGGTTTCGGCGCCCCCACACGATCGTCGCGAGAACCTCCGCAACGCTGTAACAGGGCTCGGAGAGCGCCTCCTAGTGATTTTTTCCAGGAACCTTCGCAACGCTGTAACAGGGCTCGGAGAGCGCCTCCTAGAGTTTTTTTCCAGGAACCATCGCAACGCTGTAAGAGAAACGGGCTAGGAGAGCGCCTTCTAGTGATTTTTTACGAGAATCACTTCAGACCTGTTCGCGAACCTTGGTCATCGTCCTTAAACAGCGCCATCTGCCTCGTTCACGACGCCACCTCGCGAATTTTTACGAGAATCATCTTTATACGCGAACCTTGGTCAGCTTCGCCTGGAAACAGCGCCATCTGCCTCGTTCACGATGCCACCACGCGATTTTTACGAGAACCACTTCAGACCTGTACGCGAACCTTGGTTAGCCTCGCATGGAAACAGCGCCATCTGCCTCGTTCACGACGCCACCTCGCGAATTTTTACGAGAATCATCTTAGAACTGTACGCGAACCTTGGTCAGCTTCGCCTGGAAACAGCGCCATCTTCCTCGTTCACGAGGCCACCTCGCGATTTTTACGAGAGCCACTTCAGACCTGTACGCGAACCTTGGTCAAATCGCCGCCATCTGCTCGTTCACGAGGCCACCTGACGAATTTTACGAGAACCATCTTAGACCTGCACGCGAACCTTGGTCAGCCTCGCCTGGAAACAGCGCCATCTGCGTCGTTCACGAGGGCACCTGACGAATTTCACGAGAACCACTTCAGACCTGCACGCGAACCTTGGTCAGCCTCGCCTGGAAACAGCGCCATCTGCGTCGTTCACGAGGGCACCTGACGAATTTTACGAGAACCACTTCAGACCTGTACCCGAATCTTGGTTAACCTCGCATGGAAACAGCGCCATCTGCGTCGTTCACGATGCCACCTGACGAATTTTACGAGAATCACTTCAGAACTGCTCGCGAACGTTAGTGTTTGTTTTCGATTCGAACGTTGCTGTCTGTAAGTTCACGCAAACACGGTTAAAGAAAACGTACAGTCCTTAGATCTCTTCGAGGTTCTGCACCTCAGGGGTTCGGAGGAAGAGAGAATGGCATTAAGAAAGAACAAAAAATTGAACTTGTATTTTTTTTTGAAATCATCAACGTTAAATGACGACGATCGCTTTCTTTTGAGATTGTCACGTTTTTTCAAGTCAAGTGTTTTTTTTTCCTCAAACAACTTACATTTTTACTTCACGTGTTGAAGATGTTGGCATTTTAAAACTTTACGACTGCAAAAATGACAAAGTCCAGCATTTGCGAAATAAACGAAGATTGAAACCTCCAACATATCACTCAAAAAAAAAAAAAAAAAAAAAAAAAAAAAAAAAAAAAAAAAAAAAAAAAAAAAAAAAAAAAAAAAAAAAAAAAAAAATATATATATATATATATTTTTTTTTTTTTTTTTTTTTTTTTTTTTTTTTTTTTTTTTTTTTTTTTTTTTTTTTTTTTTTTTTTTTTTTTTTTTTTTTTTTTGTATTTAAATTTTAGGTTCTTGATCTTAGGGTTTCAAAAAAATGGGACTTTGAAAATTTCGAAAGTTTGTAGGAAATTGCATCTGCATCTGATTGAAAGAGTTTTATTTCAAAAGTTCACCTCCAGGTCTTACAAACATTACAAGGGCATTTTGCATTCGCTTCCCGCAGCAACTTCTCCATGTTTTTGATGGCCGAAATATTTTCCTCGTACGTCTTGGCGAGTGTCCGATAGTTCTGCGAATCGAAGAAATTTTTCGTCGTCCTGATCCGGCATCTACTACGGCCACCACTCAAGTCGAAGCAACGACGACGGCACAGCGGGCACATCCGGTCCGAATTCGTCCTCTTGGCGGTAGCGAACCATTCCGAAATGCAAGCCCAATGAAAAGAGTGACCGCACGCTAGTTTTTTCCCGTCGCAACGGACGATCGCGTCCAGGCAAATGGAACACGTCAATCGTCCTCCCCTCCGCTCTCTCGCTGAAACGTCGCGAAGCTCGTCCATGTCCGATACTTCGGCGACGACCATCTCCAACCGATCGTCGGGAAATCGTTCCGTGAGAGCCTTTCTCGTCTCGTTCAGTAGTCGTTTCAAATCGAAGTACGTTAATAGGTAACGATCGGGATAGATGCTAGTGGCGAGGAAGTGCTCGATTTTGCTCTTGAAATCCAATTCGAAGTCCTCCAATTCCCGCAAAACTGCGTTGCAAGCGGTCAATTTCGTATTCCGAATCATGACGGAAATCGTTGATTCGAAACAAGCTGCTGGAATCTTTTGTAGCTCACAAAGGTAGGGAAAAAAAAAAAAAAAAAAAAAAAAAAAAAAAAAAAAAAAAAAAAAAAAAAAAAAAAAAAAAAAAATTTAAAAAAAAAAAAAAAAAAAAAAAAAAAAAAAAAAAAAAAAAAAAATTTAAAAAAAAAAAAAAAAAAAAAAAAAAAAAAAAAAAAATTTAAAAAAAAAAAAAAAAAAAAAAAAAAAAAAAAAAAAAAAAAAAATTTTTTTTTTTTTTTTTTTTTTTTTTTTTTTTTTTTTTTGAAATTTAAGTTTAAATGTTTTTTTGTTTTGGGGAATTCGAATGTTTCTTTGTGTTTTGGGAGTTTGAATGTTTTTGTGTTTTGGGAGTTTGAATGTTTGTTTTGTTTTGGGAGTTTGAATGTTTTTTGTGTTTTGGGAGTTTGAATGTTTTTGTGTTTTGGGAGTTTGAATGTTTTTGTGTTTTGGGAGTTTGAATGTTTTTTTATTTTGGGAGCTTGAATGTTCTTTTGTTTTGGGAGTTTGAATGTTTTTTTGTTTTTGGGAGTTTGAATGTTTTTTGTTCTCATTAAAAAACCTTAGTCGGTAAGGAAAAAAATGATCGAAACACACACACACACACACACACACACACAAATTTAAAAACTACACACGTTTCCGTCAAACCACGTACCGTTCAAGTGCTCGTTATTCCCTCCCTCTTTCGAGCTTCTATCACACACAAAACTCAAAAACTACACACGATCAAATGTCCGCGAGATGTTTTACATTTCCTTTTTCGACACCAACTCATACATCGTAAAAATCACCCAGCAACCTAACAGATAAAAGCACGCACGCGGGTTTGCTCGAAACGCCCTTTTCGAGACTCACAAGAACGTAAAAAACATGCAACACACAAAAAATACAAGATTGGTAAAAAACACGCACGCGATCGTATTTTTCTACGCGTTTAAGATCATCGAAGGAAAAAAAAACGATCCCACATAAACGTTTGCGATTTCATGCAATCCCCTTTTTTTCAATTCTGAGAAGTAGTTTCCGGAAACCTATTGCATGGGGATGAAGTTCCGAGAATTACATCGTAAACGCGTTTGAATTTGCTCGGAACGTAAAGTTTCGAGACTCATATGCGTGATAATATTACCACTCGGAACATAAAGTTCCGAGATTTACATCGTAATTAGATTGGACCCACCATAACCACTACCCGATGTTAAACATTAACTTAAACGCGTTTGAATTTGCTCGGAACATAAAGTTTCGAGACTCATATGCGTGATAATATTACCACTCGGAACATAAAGTTCCGAGATTTACATCGTAATTAGATTGGACCCACCATAACCACTACCCGATGTTAAACATTGACTTAAACGCGTTTAAATTTGCTCGGAACATAAAGTTTCGAGACTCATATGCGTGATAATATTACCACTCGGAACATAAAGTTCCGAGATTTACATCGTAAACGCGTTCGAATTTTCTTTTAGATTGGACCCACCATAACCACTACCCGATGTTAAACATTAACTTAAACGCGTTTGAATTTGCTCGGAACATAAAGTTTCGAGACTCATATGCGTGATAATATTACCACTCGGAACATAAAGTTCCGAGATTTACATCGTAAACGCGTTCGAATTTTTTTTAGATTGGACCCACCATAACCGCTACCCGATGTTAAACATTAACTTAAACGCGTTTGAAATTTGCTCGGAACGTAAAGTTTCGAGACTCATATGCGTGAAAATATTACCACTCGGAACATAAAGTTCCGAGATTTACATCGTAAACGCGTTCGAATTTTTTTTTAGATTGGACCCACCATAACCACTACCCGATGTTAAACATTAACTTAAACGCGTTTGAATTTGCTCGGAACATAAAGTTTCGAGACTCATATGCGTGATAATATTACCACTCGGAACATAAAGTTCCGAGATTTACATCGTAATTAGATTGGACCCACCATAACCACTACCCGATGTTAAACATTAACTTAAACGCGTTTAAATTTGCTCGGAACATAAAGTTTCGAGACTCATATGCGTGAAAATATTACCACTCGGAACATAAAGTTCCGAGATTTACATCGTAAACGCGTTCGAATTTTTTTTAGATTGGACCCACCATAACCGCTACCCGATGTTAAACATTAACTTAAAAGTACAAATACAAACTTAAAAAAACATACACGTTTCGGTCAAACCGAGTATCGTTCAAGATGTCCTTTTTTTCGAGACCTTAAAAAAAGCAACCCTTGGTACCCGTAAAAAAATGAAACAGTACACGATCGTTTTCACGTGCTTTTATTTTTTGCCGTCCTGCAAAAGGAAAAAAAAGGAGAAC